>NW_007257900.1:15995-16457 GCF_000164805.1 Carlito syrichta | reverse complement strand
CACACTGCTTTCCATAGAGGTTGCACTAGTTTACACTCCCACCAACAGTGTAGAAGTGTCCCCTTTTTGCCACACCCTCTCCAGCAGCTGCTATTTTTTGAGTTGTTGATGATTGCCATTCTGACTGGGGTTAAGTGGTATCTCAGTATGGTTTTGATTTGCATCTCCTGATGATTAGTGAGGTTGAGAACCTATTCAGTAAATGGTGCTGGGAAAACTGGCTGACCACATGCAGAAGATTGAAACAGGCCCCTTGTCTATCCCCATGCATAAAGGTTGACTCCAAATGGATCAGAGACCTAAATGTAAAACCTCAAACCATAAGAACCATAGAAAAGGAAGGAAATTGGAACTGGCATCCAATTCCTGAACAAAACCCAAAAGCCACAGCTCATAAGAGACAAGATAGACAAGTGGGACCTTATTAAACTGACAAGTTTCTGCAAAGCCAAAGAAACCATC
>NW_007257900.1:3478-15975 GCF_000164805.1 Carlito syrichta | reverse complement strand
CCATTATAAAATGGGCAAAAGATATGAACAGACACTTCACAAAGGAAGACATCTGAGAAGCCAACAGACACATGAAGAAGAGGTGCTTCTAATACGCTGTTTAGCAGGGAGAAACCTATTTAAACATAGGTTACAATTAACATATCTATCTGTGCTTTCTAAGGGTTGAAGTTCTGTAGTTGAGGGTTTCCTCATGAATTGTTGTCTACAATTATGTGTATCATAGTTTACAATTAAGAATATTTACTAAATCAAGAATGCTACCAGGAAGGCTGCAATATGGGGCACTGGTGGCCTTGTGAATCCTCACTCAGAAATTAACTAGAGGAATCAGATGTAGAGTTGAAAGTGCCAGGGTAGGCAAGCTGCAAAATGTTGCTGAGAAGCAGGAACCAGAGAGAATAGGCACATGAAAATAGTAAAAATCTATCTGTATGCATGGCCAGTGTAACAAACATCTTCCCAAAATGGATTTCAGTTACAATACTACAAATAAAATGGGCACTAAATATTTAATGTGTATAGTGTTAATTGCTCAATTGAGAGCAGCAAAGGGATTTTGAAAAAATGTCACACATTTCAATAATGTATAATTAATTTTTCAGAAAATACCATAAGTCACCCATTGTTTTCATTTATCTTTTTTGCAGGAGAGAGTTATTAGTATTGGCTCCCTAAACTGGGTTTTTAACTATTGAATCAATCTTTCTGTTAGGCTTTTCTTCTTAAATAGGAATGTAGAATGGATATTTTATTGGACACAAGAAAATGAGACCATGTCCAAAATTCTATGTTTACAGTGAATTCAAAACATAGCAGTAGCTTGTTTTAAAACATCCATGAGTTATCCAAGAGTGTATATTTTGCCTTGGTATGCTTATTTAGTGTTATTGACATATTTCTATATTTTATAGAATAAAACTGGAGAAAAATTCTTTAAAATAAATAACTGAGATAGGTACACATTGATAGGTAATATAAATGTGTAATAAATAAGACAAGTAAAACATTGTTTTTAGAAGCTGCATTATGTTTCAGTGACTAAATGAGAATTTTATAGCACATTTCACATCAGTTGTAATATAGGTTGAGGCATTAATCAGATGAGAATTTTTTTCTTATACAAAATGTAAAGTTGATTTTGTCTTTCATGTGTAGGCTCCAGAGATACAGAAATTATTAGTGAAGAATATCAGCATATATGCTTCCTGTTTTCACATTATACCTTTGCTTAAATTTGTTTTGTTGGCATCTTTCCTTTTGTATTCTCTTGATATTAAGGGCACCAAATGAAAGAGGAGTTCAGGGCAAGGGACTACTACATGCTGTTTTGTATACCTCAAATAGTAAAGCCTACTGTTACAATTTGTCAAGCCTTTTCTGGTTCCATCCCCATGATGATCCAGCTCAAACTTATCATATCTGAAGACCATTAGTGGAAATTATAATTCTGCTCCTGTTACTGTTGCTACTACCCTCAAAACTTGTAAATTTTTTTGCAAAATAATTTCAAACTTGAAAAGTTTGCAAAAATAAAAATAATACAAAGAACACACATATGCCCTATGCTCAGATTAATCTATTGTTTATCAACCCATTTGATTTATTATTTGTCATTTGCTCTTCTTTCTCTCTATGCCTAGCTAGCTAGCTATCCCACACACACACATATTTTAAGAAATTTGAGAGAAAATTGCATATGCTATGATCCTTTACCTCTAAATACTCCAGTGATTAGGAATATTAACTTTCATAACCACATAAAATGTATAAATTTTATAAATTTGCATTGGTGTATATATTATTCTAATATCTGTACAGATTCAATTTGCCAGATCACCTGATAATGTATGTTAGAGCATAATATTTCCCTGCAATACAGGATCCAGTCTAGAGTCAAGTATTGTTTTTAGTTGTTGTGATTCATTAGCCTCCTTTAATCAGAAATATTTCCACAGCCTTTTATTTCTTTTCATGACATTAATATTTTCACAAATATGCTCTCAAACCCACCTTTCGTGAATAAAACATTAAGCACTTGTATTTTATAATACTTCCTCATAAGTAGACTGAGAGTATGCATTCTTGGCCAGAATACTGCATAGATGATCTAACCTTCTCAGGTTATCACAGATGAAGACTTAGGTGTTCATCTGTCCCTCACTGGTGAATTAGTTGGTCAAGGTGTGGTTTGATTTATCCACTGTTTAACTTGTAGTTAGTTCTTCTCTCTTACAATGAATAAATAGTTTGTAGAAAGACACTTTAGGACCATATAACTAACCTACTTCCTGGATTTTACATCCCCTGGTAGAATTGGTGTGATCCAATCTTTACCATGATAATTGCAAAGTGATGATTTTCCATCTCTGGCACTCTCTCCACAATCACCCACAGTTGGTTGTAGCATTCTTCTGTGAACAAGATCCCTTCCTTATCTATTGTTGATATGAATTCATAAAGTTTATTACTCAGTACTATGCATACCACTAAAGAAAAGGAATTTGAGAACATAACTATTCTTGATTCTATTTTTTCCATCATCAAATGCTTCAAATCTTCAGCATCCATTTCAATAAACTGGCCCTCCTCTGTCTCCCAGAGGACTGACTTGCTTCCCGATTAATTAAAGAAATTGAGAACAGTAGCTATGAACAACAGCCTCCCTTCTTACCTTGCACACACAAATGGGTTTATATGTATCCTGTTTATACCTATTCTTCTCCACATTTGTCAAGTCAAAAGATAAAGTAGCCTTCCTTATAATTAAATACAAATGTTCATTTACTTCTCCCCTCTTCTTTTCATCTTTTGGACCTCTGATGAATGGAATTTGGCTCATTCTATTCTGATTTTATAAAACACTCTCTGCATTGGTCTGTGCATGGTATCCTTTTATCTTTCTTTCTGTATATTTCTGTATTTCTATCTATTTTAATTAAAGTTATGAGCTCCTATAAACCCACCCACCACAGAAATGTCAGTAAGTCTCCTCCCAGTCTTGGTGTTTTTCTCTCATGTGTTCTTGGACATTGATCTGGACTGGGGGCCACAACAGGGTCAGTTTTGCCTCCTAGTAGGAACCACAACTGGAACTTATTCCCCCGAGCTCTTGACCATGACCTCCTCCTCACTCTTCCACCAATTGCCTCTTCTCCTTCTTCTATTATGTAATCAATCTTTCCCTTTCTATGGACTTTTTTACTTAGCTTGCAGGTTTCTTCCATCAGAAAATTATTTTATTTTGTTTCTCCTTAAAGAAACTATATGTATATGTTTTTTGTTTGTAGTCACCATTGTTGAAATTTAATTAATAGGTCCTCAACACAGTTCAACCTGACTCCTCTTCTCAAAAGAGTCCTAAAAATCATTCTCACTCATAGCTTTCTTATTTCTACAAAGGACACAATTTAGTCTATTTCCCTAGAACTTGCTGCTGTCTTTAATACCACTGAACTCCATTTGCGTCTCTGAGAATCCACTTTACTTAGCTTCCTTACACTTATCCTTGTGCTCTTCTTCTGCAGGTCAGTCCATTTATTCTTTACTTCATGTATTCTGTTTGCTTCCAACGCATTCTGAGGATTATGTCCCAGAGCTACTGTTCTCTCATGGTCTGGTTTTCCTGCACCATTTCTCTCTTACATGCTTGGATTTAATAACCATATGTATAATTATGACATCCAAATCTGTGCCTCCAAGCTTGATCTCTCCCTTGAGCATGAGTTTAAGAGAGTTGCACAGCTATACTTGTATATACCAAAGGTACCTGAAACTCACATGCCCTAAATTGCAATCACATCTTCCTTCTACCCAAAGCCCTTCAAAAAAATTCCTCAAAGAAGCAGAAAGGAACAATTTCTATATTTCATATTTCTTGATGCATCCCTCAACCCAACTAAATAATCTGGAAGATACTGTAAGCCAGAGCTGTCCAAGAGAAATTTCCCTAAAGATGAAACATTCTATATCTGTGTTGTTCAACATAGTAGCCACTAGCCACATATGGCTTTTGAGTACCTGAAATTTTGCAGCTGAGGAATCACATTTTAATTTTTTTCTTTTAATTAATTTAAATTTAAATGACCACATGTGGCTAATGGCTACTATATTGCTGTTCTAGACTATCATGACTCAGATTGTGACTGTTCCATTTAATATTGATGGGTATTCCGACACCAAAAACATCTTTATGAAACGAAAAGAAGAAAAAAGAATGGAAGGATGAAAGGACAAAAGGACCAAAGGATGGAGGGAGGAAGGAAGGGAGGAAGGAAGGAAGGAAGGAAAAAGGGAGGGAGAGAGGGAGAGAGGAAGGGAGAGAGGGAGGCATTTTGTCATTAATAAGATTGGGTAATGCTAGGTTAAACAAAGTAAATGATATTTGTCTTTATGAAAGGAAGAGACTACTCCAGTTTCTCTGAGCTTTTATAATGCTATGTGAAACACAGAACGCAAGGAAGAGGAGACAGGGCAGCATTTACCATGCTTCACTACAGAACACCTCAAAATGTCTGTCAACACTTTTAATGAACTGTAGACAAAGTTGGAAAATAATCTTGTATTTCTTTATTTTCTTCACCATCCACACACTCAATCACCTAGTCTTGCAAACACTGCCTTCTAAATATTTTTCTCATCAATTTCTTATTTTTATTCCTTACTATTTATGTGAATTCATTAAGGCTTCCATAACAAAGTACCACAGACTGGGTGACTTAAACAAAAAAATATATATTATTTTTTTCACAATTTTGGAGGCTAGAAGTATCTAGTTAGTGTTTAGATAGTATCAAGGAAATACTACCAAAAGTGATATAATCCTCATACATTTTAATTACTATGCACCAAATCCCTTTCCAATTTTATACTTTACTACTTTCAACTTTGATAATGCATTTTCTTCTGAGTTCTACTGACCACTTGATGGTGAGAAACAACCTCAACTCAGTCCATAGATTGCTTAATTTATTTTCTCATTAAGAGATGCTAATTGCACCAATATATGATATGTTCACAGATCCTATTTAGTTCAGGGAACATCCATGAAGCGCTCTTATGTTCCTAGCACTTAGCATCCAGAAATGAATAAGACATAATTCTTGTCCTCTAGCAGCTGAAATCTATAAGTGGATGCAGATATGTGAGAAAATAAATTACAGCACAGTCTAAAAGATGTAGATAATGGATATTTCCATAACTTATCTGGTAAATTGGGTGGTTAAAAGAAAAACTTGGTATGCCCAATTATAAGCCTTTCTTGCTTCTCTATTTCTTTTTTTAAAAAATCCTTATTTATTAGTTTCCCCATGTCATTAATCATTTACTCATTCATCTATGAGCAATTGGGTGAAAAACACAAAACGATTATGCCCCCTTGTTCAAATTTTCTGTGTAAAATTCAGATATGGACCCTTAAATCAGGAACAAGCCTGCTGTTCACATTTCACTATGAATGCTTTCTCTTAAGTTATACGTTTTGTTTTGTTTCATTTTTGTTTATTTTTATTTATTTATTTTTTGCATTTCACCTTTGGCCTATACCATTTTCTCCTTATCTTTTCTTCATGAAATGGCTACATAAATACTTTTTAATTTAATGTATTCTTTTCTTAGTGCCATGTTTCTTTTTAAATTTCTTAAGCCCACCACCATCCTTCTCTCGTTTTGATGTCTTTTTTTCATCATCTGCACTTTGTCTAAATCAGAATGAACTCCCTTACTCATTGATTTTTATTATTGATATTCCAGTTCCAGCTGAAAATTTTTTCTTCTTTCCATAAGTTCTCTACATTACAAAATATCTGATACTAGAAATATTAATTCTATTCTTCCTTGGCAGTAGCATTACTTCATATAATATGGATTACATATATATGTAAAAATATATAATTATTTTAACATTTTCTGACATCACTCAAGGAAACACAACTGTCTTCATTTCTCACATGGTTTTTAATCTTACAGAAATTTTCTCACCTTTGCATATGTTGCTGTCATATTTTCTTTTTTCTGAGAAAGTGATTCCACTATGGAACAGTTTGACCACCTTGTTCTGCAACCCTGTTGGTTCTTGCACCTAAATCTCATCTGATTTACTGTATCACTTCTACTTTCTATTTTTTTCCCTCTTCAAGATTTTTGGGCTGTAGATTTAAGTAAGAAGAGTTTGGAATCTCTATATCTAAGTGTCCAACTTCTTAAATCAATATCATTAACGTTTGTTTTCTTCAGTTCACAATGCATTGCCACACATTCTGAGAAGTTTTATTTTTCAATTGCCCAACTTCTGGTGTAGTAAACAAAAAAATACCTTCTAATGTAGGAAATTACCCACTGTTGGCTGGTGTGAAAGCTCAAATCAGTGTATCAATATTGTTTTTTCCTATTGCTTGAAAATAAATTTGGTCTGCTTATCTGCTCTCAAAAATACACTCGCATATTGTCAATGTTTACAATATAATTCATATTTCTTGTTCTGCCTTATACCCATTTCTATATTTTCACAGCATGCTCAATCTCTCTTATTTCCACCAGTGACTTTAATCTCAGATTCACTCTGTCTGCTTCTTATGGTAGGATATCACAACTTTTCCTGGGATTGGAGATTCTGCTCTCTTGTAATTTCTCTGAGCTCCTTCTCTCCTATATTTGCTTTGTTTTTATTTACACACTGGAAGCAAAACTGATTCTTCTAAAGTCACTTTTGCTGTATGTTTTTCCTGTGTAACAATAATATTCATCCTGAGGAATTCGGAATGGGTTGGATGTAGCCTTAAGTGTTCCATTTTTCCTAAATTTCTTCTATCTCCTTAACTACTAAATAAGAAAATCCCTTATTTCTCTTTCATGAAGGTTTTACCTATTGTTATATGCTCCTAAGATTCCAGCAGATTTACACAAGTTTTATCATATGCAGTATCATAGTAGAAGCAAAAACCTAGAATTTGACAAGAGTAGAACAAAACTTAAGACCCATATCCACAGCCACATTGAATAATGGTATGCCCTTGAGAAAGCCACGTGACCTTTATAAGCCTCAGTCTCCTCATCTGTATAATGAGGGCTTGCTTTTTAGACCTATGAGGTTTTAAGTGTTACTTTAATTTTAGATTTAGGGATACATGTGCAGTTTTATTACATGGGTATGTTGTCTGATCATGAGACTTGGGCTACTATTGAATCTGTCACCCAAAGAGTGAGCATAGTACCCAATATGTGGCTTTTCAACCTTTGCTCCTCTGCCTCCCTTTAGGTCCAGTGTCTGTTGTCCCCATCTTTATGTCTGTGTGTACTCAGTGTTTAGCTCACACTTATAAGGGAGAAGACACAGTATTTGGTTTTCTGCTTTTGTACTAATGTACTTAGAAAAATGGCCTCCTGCTGCATCCATGTTACCAAAAAGGACATGATTTCTTTTTTACGACTGTGTAGTATTCCATGGTGGATATTCACCACATTTTCTTTATCCAATTCACTGTTGATGGGAACCTAGATTAGTTCCATGTCTTTGCTTTTATGACTAGTGCTGCAATAAACATAGGAGTGCAGGTATCTTTTTTGGTAGAATGATTTATGTTCCTTTGAGTATATACTCAGTAGGGGATTTTTGGATTAAATGGTGATTCTCTTTTTAGTTCTTTGGGAAATCTTCAAACTGTTTTCTACAGGGACTGAAGTAATCTACATTCCCAACAGTGTATGAGCATTTCCTTTTCTATGCACCCTTGCCGACATCTGTTGCTTTTTTACTTTTTAATTATAACTAATCTGACTAGTGTACAATGGTATCTTACTATGGTTTTGCTTTGCATTTATCTGGTGATCAGTGATACTGAGCATTTTTTCATGTTTGTTGGCTACTTCCATGTCTTCCTTTGAGAAGTGTCTGTTCATGTCACTTGCCTATTTTTTAATGGGGTTAATTTAGTTTTCAAATATTTTCTGTGGGTTGTCTCTTTACTCTGTTGATGGTTTCTTTTGCTATGCCACTCTTTAGTTAAATTAGGTTCTCTGTGTCAGTTTTGTATTTTGCTGCATTTGCTTAAGAGGACTTGGTCATAAATTTGCTGCCTAGGTCAATGCCCAGAGGGTGTTTTCTAGATTTTCTTTAGAATTTTTATAATTTGAGTTCTAACATTTAACTTTTTAATTCATCTTGAGTTAACTTTTATATGTGGTAAGAGGAGAGTTCAGCTTTATTCTTCTGCATATGGTTAGCCAGTTTTCCCAAAACCATGCATTAGAGTATTCTTTCTCCAGTTTATTTTTGTCAACATTATCAAATATCAGTTGGTTGTAGGTAAGTGACTTTATTTCTGGGTTCTCTATACTGTTCCATTGGTCTAGGTGACTATTCTTGTACCAGTACCATGTTATTTTTGTTACTATAGCCTTGCAGCAAAGTTTGAGGTCTGGTAATGCGGTGCCTCCAGCTTTGTTCTTTTTGTTTAGGTTTGCTTTGGCCTATCCTTGAAATCAACACTATCATCTTCTTGTAGTTCTTTTTTCCTTCTGGCAGAGAGTTTAAAGTTCATTTAGTAAATAAGTATCTTAAAAGACAGCAGAAAACCTAATGAAACTCTCTGCCATAGAATTTTAGTGGGATGGGAAAAAAAAGAACAAACAATAAGTGTGATAAATGATACAGCGTACTAGAGCTGTGCATGCTACTGCTATGAAAAGAAATTAATGGTAAGAGTGAGTGAGGATTTGGTGGCTTAAGATTTCAAATAAAATTGTGAGAAAGTAACATTTCACCAAGATTTGAAGGATGTGAGAGGGTTAGACATATACGTATCTGATGGAAGAATAGTCCAGATAGAGGAAAGAGCTCCTGAAAAAGCCCAAAGGAGAATGCATGTCTAATATAGGATAGATTGTACAAAGTCTACTATACACTTAGGCTACATGGTATGGCCAGTTGTACCTAGGCTACAATCTTGTACAGCATGTACTAAATACTGTAGGCAGTTATAACACAATGGTATTTCCGTATCTAAATATAGAAAAAGTACACTAAAACTATGGTGTTATAATCATATGGGACCACCTCTGTATATGCAGTTTATTATTGACCAAATGTTGTTATGCGGCACATGCCTGAAATTTAAATGTTAATGTATTGGTTAGGAATATGTTCTAAAATGTTGCTTCCAGAAATTACAGAATTTCACAAAATAAATACAGTGGAGGCTTCTTAAAGAAAGCATATTCAAGGTAAGAATATTGAATTGTATCATCTCCCTCCCTTCACCTATTTTCAAGCAACTTTCATCTCATCAAGAATATCAGGACTGTGAAACAGTTCAGGGCTTTTCTAAGCATCACACAAATGTTCCCCCAAATCGACCGCAGATCTTGAATGCAACATGTCCATAAAGTTAGAAAGTTCAATAACTATTCTTTAACTTGAATAGTCCTTTCAATTTAGTGATTATGCTTCAGCTCAAAATGCTAGTCAATAGCAATGATATGCCAATTTTATTGCTATTATTTGAAGCTTTGTGTCAGAAAAGTCAATATCCAGGCCTGGAACACATCTGAGTCCACTGCCCTTACTCTCAAATGTAAAGATAGCTCTTAAAAAATTAACCTTCCTAGCTTTATTAAGATATAATTGACAAATAAAAATTGTATATTTTTACAATATACAACATGATGTTTTGCTATGTATACATTGTGAAATGATTAGATTAAACTAATTAACATATCCATCATCTCACATACTTATTATTGTTATTTTGGTGGTGATAACATTTAGGATCTACTCTCTCCGCAATTTTCAAGTTAGCACTACTTTATTATTAACTATAGTTACCATGCTGTTCAATAGCTTTCTGGAATAAGGTACCTCTTTTATCTTACATTTCCCTATCCTGTCATCAGTAGCAGTTTGTACTAATATTTTAACATTACTTGAAGCAAAACAAAACTCTACCTTTATTACATTAAACATTTTTATTTTTGTTTTGAAGAATTTTTTTAGGGATTTGAGAAGTAGGTAAATTTTTTGGAAACAGGATTTATGTTATCTTCAACCTTGAGGATTTTTTTTTCAGTAAATGTAGGCAGAGACTTGGATATCAACAATGAATAAATCATAAGTGATCATTAGGTGAAATCCATTTTAAAAGGCAAAGAGTTAAGTTTACATTATACTGTTTATGACAAAAATATTATAGTTATTGCAAAAACAAATTTTCATGTAAAGTCACTCTGTAACTTCTAATTTAATATTGTTTCATAACTTGATGAAAAATATCCTAGAGGGTCTCTTTATCTAACAAGAACCATGGTGATTTAAAATTGTGATTGAGTTTTAAAAATTCATATTTTACAAATATGTTTAAATGAAAATAAAGTACCCAAGAGCTAGTAAAATTTTTGCCTAATAAATAGAAGAGGAAAAGTTTACGTTAAAGCACTTTCATCTAACTCTGCAGGGATGCCCACAAAGAAATAAGTAAAAGATAGAAAAATAGACAATGAAAGCACAAATTAAAATATAACATCTAAGAGCTCCAACAAAACAGAAAGTTCAGTAAGCTGTTATGCTTTTAAACAAGTGAAAAACACATTTTAAAAAACTTAAAATTACTGTAACCTTAGGAAGAAAGACTTTCTAAAAGGCTTTTTGCATTATGCCATATTCCCATTTATACAGAACCAAATAAAGTTATGTGAAGATGTTAATAGCACAAATCAGGGCAAAGGCTGGTGGAGGCCAACGACTCATATATTCTGAGCAGTAGAACAATTTTAACTCTTAGGACAATGAAGGTAAAAATAGATGACCTCAGCATCCTGAGAATTAATTGAATCAAACCAATCCATTCCTACTTTCACCCTTTCTCCTTTAAAAGACATTCTAATTGTGTCTCAAAATAGTTTCTCTCTGCAGTCATCTGTCTGTCCTTTTACTGCCATTTCCTTCACAAATCAGTGCTAACCCTTTCCTTGTTAAATATGCTAACTAGAGAATCTCCAAACCAGGAAATATTTGTAATGGATGGCAGAGAATCTTTTCCCAAATGGAGCACATAAAATTAATATTTATTCACTTTAATATTTCTTGAATGTCTACTATGTGCCAGGGACTACTCAGTAAGTACACTGGTGAATGTGGCAGTTCTTGTTTTCATGTATAAATAGGTGCAGAGGACATCACACACAGAAGAGACATACAGGTGGAAGGAGATATTGGAAAAAAGGAGGTTTCACATACAACATACTCCACTGACCTAGAAATGTCCACATGAAGATGTTCTTTGGGTTGAGAAATATGGCATGTGATCCTGCACAGTCTATATCTAGGGAAAGTTTTTGAACTAACAGGTATCTGAAATTTCTTTGGGCTGTTCTGTGTATCACTTTTGGAGGAGTGTTGGTCAATCCCACAACTAGGATAAGAAAGGCACAGGCCTCTTGCCCTAGGTGAGTACCAAAGTGACATAGCATGTGGTAATGGCAGCAAGGGATTGATTCAGGTGTTCACATGAGAGAGAAGCAGAGAGACTGATACTTTTTCCCTGCTCCAGAAGAGAGCCATAGATCTCTTTTGGGTAAAAGACTAGCAGCCAATTTCCTAGTTTAGATTTGTGGAGTTGCCATTTGTGAATTTAGACCTCAGATGAAGTGTTTATTTGTGGCCCAATTTAAATGATCCACAAGAAAGTAGCTGACCTACTTTAATTTCAAGGTCATTCCCCTGTACCCCAGCTAAATCTAAACTTCCTGGAGCTCTGGCTGCCAATGTAAGACAGGTGATTATGAGGTCTTTCAGATTGCAGGTGAAGAAAGAGTGAGTGGATTGCACTGTCTGAGAGGTGAGGAAAAAATTGTGGCATGCTTAGAATAGACTACTAAATGTATGCAGTTGAGACAACCTTTTGAAGAAGCACAGTTGGTGATTGCAAGTTAAAAGATCTGTAGGCTGTTGGAAGTCTCTGAAAGGAATATGTCAATGTGTAAAATCATGCCATCCCTAATTCCGGTTCAAAACCAAACTCTCAAAAGAAAAGAAAAGAAAAATATTCTTATATGATAATAGTTTCAGGGACTGTTGTAGTGTATTATCCAAAAAACTGCTAAACACTCAGTGTTTTGTGGGCAGGTGCACTCATAAATCACTTATCATGAAATGGGCAAATGCATTGAAAGAATCTCCAAAAACAAATTCACTGAAGCTGAACGCAGCCTCTCACAACAACATTAGCTGGTACACTGATGCTAATGGAGTCCTAGAACACCGACCTAACAGGGAAAACCTATACTACAAGGGGCCCACCTTCCAAAAAATAATTCTATTTTGGGGGGGCCCAAGGAGTCAACAAGCACATGAAAAAATGTTTATCATCACTAATAATCAGAGAAATGCAAACCAGAACCACAATAAAATATCCTCTCAAACCAGTCATAATGGCTGTTATTAAAAAGTCAAGAGCCCTCTCCTCGCGCGGGCCCCGCCGGGCCGTCCCGTCGCGCCCCCCCCCCCC
>NW_007257900.1:0-3458 GCF_000164805.1 Carlito syrichta | reverse complement strand
GGGTTATACCTGACTATGAAAAGAGTTTTGTTGAAAATACTTCTGCTTAATAATGATTTCTTTGGAATTGAGCCTTTCTCTTGATCATGAAAAAAAAAGTCAAAATGAAATATAAACTCTCTCAGTTAATTTTATGTGCAACAAGAAGGAAGGATGCCTTCCCTGATTGTTTGGCAAGAATCTTCCTTAAAATTTGCTCCACCAAAATCTACTTTAGAGATCTGATTGAGGTCAGGTGCAGTGGCTCACATCTGTAATCCCAGCATTTTGGGAGGCCGAGGCAGGAGGATTGTTTCAGACCAAAAGTTTGAGACAAGCCTAGGCAACATAGCAAGACTTCGTCTCTACAAAATTTTTTTTTTAAATGAGCTGGGCAATGTGGCACATGCTTGGAGTCCCAGCTACTCAGAAGGCTGAGGTGAAAGAAGTTCAGGAGGTCAAGGTTGTGGTGAGCCATGATCATGCCACGAGACAGAGTGAGACTCTGACTCATAAATAGATAAATAAATAAGTAGATAGGAAGGAAGGAAGGAAGGAAGGAAGGAAGGAAGGAAGGAAGGAAGGAAGGAAGGAAGGAAGGAAAAAGAGACAGATAAAATTTTATTGGCCGGCCTGGAGCCCTCTCCTCGCGCGGGCCCCGCCGGGCCGTCCCGTCGTGCCCCCCACCCTCGATCTCAAGCCACCGTGGAGCTCCGCCGCCTCGAAACGTTCACCGCGAGCGGCCTTCCCCACCTACCCCCTCCTCTAGAAGAAAAGAAGAAACTCATGCAAGTTAAACTGAGTTAATAATAATAGCCGGAGACGGGGCAAGATGGCGATGGCATAGGTGAACTGGTGAGATTCTCTGAACGTGAGTTCCCAAAAAGGCTATCACTTCGCTACCCCCATCCCCCAGCCCACCACCAACCACGCTGGGGGCAGGCCCGGGAACTTCAGTCCCACGCAAGGCCAGATATTGCGCCCCTGCCCCACTGCTGCCGTTCTACTCGTGTGTGGAAGTCTCCGGTCCCAGCCCCCTCCAGATCCCTCCCCGGCTGCATTGTCTCCAGCCCGGGCACCCGGCATCAAGCCGCCGGTCACACAGGGAGGCTCTGGGCACCCGCCCCTCAGAGACGCTGGTTCCATTTCTGGCTGAAGTCCTCTGCAGGGTCCCAGCGCCACTCTCGCTGTTTAGAGCCTGCCCTTTGGAACTTTGGAGCTCTGGAACTCCGGGTCCACCCTGGCTGAGGCACTCAGCGTGAGACCCCAAATCAGAGGACCCAGACAAGTGGAGAAAAACAGATCTGCTTAAACTGCCTCGCCATTCTCCAGGCAGAGACTTCCATTGCCCTGCCCACCTAGCAACAAACTTTACCTCATTTCCTAAGGTCAGGTATTGCAGCGTGCGGGGAAGTTTTGGGTCCCTGCTCCCTCCAGCTCTCTCCCCGGCCCGGCACCCGGCACCGCAGGTCGCACAGGGAGGCTCTGAGCGCCCGCCCCTCAGAGACACCGGTTCCATTACTGGCTGAATACTCTGTAGGGACCCAGTGCCACTCTCGTCATTTACAGCCTGCCTTTTGGAACTTTGGAGCTCTGGAACTCCGGGTCCACCCTGGCTGAGGCACACAGCGTGAGACCCCAACCCAGAGGACCCAGACAAGTGGAGAAAAACAGACCTGCTTAAACTGCCTTGCCATTCTCCAGGCAGACTTCCATTGCCCCGCCCACCTAGCAACAAACTTTACCTCAGCTTTTAAGGCAACAGTGTGAAACAGGAGACAAAGCCCCACCCCTATGCTGCAACGAAAAACAAAAGGGAGAGGCTGGAATCGGAGATCACAGAAGTGACTCTAGTTTGATCGCTTATTTTGACCTATGATTTTATCATTGAAACTGTTGGTCTAGATTACGTTTGGTGTTTACCTTCTGACTTATACTGTTTCTTGATTTTTTTGGCCTGTCTCTGTTTAGCTATCAGTATTCTTTAGGGAATCTTTCTTACCTGTCTTTTTTCACTTCTTCCCAGCCCTGTGTCTCTCTCTCACCTGATAGTTAGTATGTATATCTGTTTTCCCTCTTGCACTTCTCCCTTTCGCTTATTTTGACTTATGATTTTATCATTGTAACTGTTAGTTTAGATCACGTCTGTTGTTGACCTTCTGACCTACACTGTCTCTCGATTTTATTGACCTGTGTCTGTGTAGCTATCAGTACTCCTTAGGCAATCTTTCTTACGTGTCTTTCTTCACTTCTTCCCGATCCTGTGACTGTTTTTCACCTGATAGCTGGTATGTATATCTGTTATCCCTCTCGCACTTCTCTCTTTCGCTCATTTTGACTTACGATTTTATCATTGTAACTGTTGGTTTAGATCACGTTTGTTGTTTACCTTCTGACTTACACTGTTTCTCGATTTTATTGCCCTGTCTCTGTGTTGCTTCAGTACTCTTTAGTACTATGTAGCTATCAGTACTCTTTCTTACGTGTCTTTCTTCACCTCTTCCCAGCCCTGTGTCTCGTTCTCACCTGATAGATGGTATGTATATCTGTTTTCCCTCTCACGCTTCTCTCTTTCTAACTCCCTATTGACCCCCCCTTCCTCCATTATTTTCCTCTTCTATATGCCCCCTTTTTAAATCTCGGACCAAGACTGCAAACTGCTGAATAGACAGACTGTAAAGCAGAGGGAAAAGTGAACAAAACCAGAAGACCTCATAAGGAAGAACAGGTCATTGCAGAAGAGAAATAAAAGCAACCCCACTTTCCCTCAAAAACAGAATTGAAGAGGGGGAGGGAAAGGGGTAAAGGGAGAAAAATCTACAGAAATGAAGAAAAACCAAAAGAAGAGTATGGGTCTCTCCCAGACGCCTGGGAGAGCAGACACTGAGAAAATTGACTTTGGAATACAAACAATGAAAAGTCCCCAGAAAGAAGGGTCTCAAAATGCAAATGTAGATATCAAAACAATAATGGAGAGATTAAAAAGAATTGAGGAGACACAAGAAGAAACTAGGAAGGAGCTGATATCTGAGATAACAGTAATAAAGAATACTGTGAATGAAATAAATAACAAATTGATAAGCATGGAAAGCAGAATTACCCAAGCAGAAGAAAGAATCTCAGAGCTTGAGGACCAAAATATAGAAATAACCCAAACTCTTAAAAACACAGAAAATAAGCTAAAAAAGACAGAACAAAACCTTCAAGAGATGAGTGACTACCTCAAGAGGCCTAACTTAAGAATAATCGGACTCCCTGAGACGGAAAGAGAAACAGAGACCACATTGGAACAAACTTTCCACGAGATCATTCAAGAAAATTTCCCTCATCTAATCAGTGATACAAAAATTCAAACACAAGAGATTCAGAGAACCCCCGCAAGACAACAAATGAGAAGACCAACTCCTAGACACATAATAATTCGCCTAAATAAAGTAGGCACAAAAGAAAAAATCCTAAAGGCAGCAAGAGAAAAAGGC
>NW_007257899.1:4272-47719 GCF_000164805.1 Carlito syrichta | reverse complement strand
GTGTGACGGGCGGCTTGATGCCGGGTGCCCGGGCTGGAGACAATGCAGCCGGGGAGGGATCTGGAGGGGGCTGGGACCGGAGACTTCCACACACGAGTAGAACGGCAGCAGTGGGGGGAGGGGTGCAATATCTGGCCTTGCGTGGGACTGAAGTTCCTGGGCCTGACCCCAGCGTGGTTGGTGGTGGGCTGGGGGATGGGGGTAGCGAAGTGATAGCCTTTTTGGGAACTCACGTTCAGAGAATCTCTCCAGTTCACCTATGCCGTCGCCATCTTGCCCCGTCTCAATAAGCAATATTTTAAAGCTTTTAGAAAGCATTATAGAAAAACATCTGTATGACCTTCAATAAAGAAAACTTTTTAACCTACCATAAAAGTACACAATATAAAGGAAATTATTGATAAAATGAATACCTTAAAATTAAGACCTTCTTTTGTAAGAAATACTATAAATAAATTAAAAACATAAACTTCAAATTGTGGTAAAGTATATATAACTCATGAACTGATAATGAAATGGTACCCAGGACATAAAGAGACTCCAAAAAAAAAAATGCAAAAAGTAAGTTACCAAGTAGAAAACTAAAGAAAAAAATAAGAAACGCGTTAATATGAACACAAATACACAAATAACACTAAAAGATGCTCAATGACATTAGTAATCAAGCAAAGGCAAACTAAAACCACAATCGCATACTATTTTACACCTACCAGACTGGCATACATTTGGCTATATCAACAGCTAAAATAGATGTATAGGAACTAGAGCTGTTGTGTATCACTGATGAAAGTGAAATTGGTTATAGTACCACTAGGGAAAACAGTTTTGCATTTTCTGGTAAAACTGAAAATGCATTTGCCTTCTGACCCAATCATTCCATATTGGGCATGTATTCTAAAGAAACTATCATACATGCACATTATTCATATCTGTGAATAACCTCATATATGTACCCCAAGAATCCTCACAAAAACATTTACAGTAGGAAAACTAGAAATACCCAGATTTCTGTCAACAAAATAGAGGATAGATAAAATGGGGTACATTTTTAAATTCAAATACTTGAAACGTGAAATAAGACAACCTCAGGAAAACTTAGTAATGTGGATGAATCTCAAAAACATAATTATTAAAAAAGAGAAAGTCTTAGAACACTACATGCACTCTGATTCCACTAATATGTTTCTAAGCTTGAAAAACTAAACCACATACTACCAAAGCACATAAGATTAAACAATAAAGAAAAGCAAGTGAATAAATGTACAATTCAGGACAGTGCTTACCTCTGTAAGGGTGGGAAGAATGGTGGATTTAAGCAACAAAAATTACACAAGGGGTTTCAAAGGAACTGGTAACATTCTATTTATTATGTTGGTACACCGATGTTCTTTTCAGTTTTTTTTTTAAATTTTACACTTTTGTAATGAATGTTATTTTTTGTTTCAATACTTAAAACCATTTAAAAATAAATTCAAAGTAATTATAGTGTTTCATCTTAAATAAATATATAAGGAGTAAATATAGTTGGCTTCACATTTAAAAACCATATATTTTAGAATAGCCTTAAGTTCTGTTAAGTCAATAATATGGTGATATACAAGCTTAAGGACAAAAATAAGTTATTTTCAATATTATAGAAAATTTATCTTTCCACATGAAAAGCAAAGTGACTATTGAATCATATTCTTATGCATTCAGTAACTATCCCTACTAATAACTGGAAGCTAGAGACATCTATGATTTTAGTCTACCACAATAATATCGATCTCCTAGCCTTAGTTAAGACAAAAGTGGTATATTCAGTGACCTAAAGTGAGTCATCTTAAATGTAGTTATCTCTAGTGCAGTGATATATTGAAAACAAAGAAACAAAATAAAGACACCATAATATAAAGTTCCTTAGTACTAAAATCTTAAAAAAAAATTCTATAATTTTTGACAATTATGTTGCTTTCTAAAGAAATGAAGAATAGCCAAGAATAGAGAGAACCTTCACAGGTCACACAAGCACATGGTTTAATGTCAAATCTCTTGGCTTCAATTTTCCTCAGAATTATCAGATATAAACAATACCTTATCTACTGTGATGTCCTAGAATGTTTCTTTCTAGCCACAAGCTCATATGTTCCAATTTTTAAAATTATGGACAATTTCAAATACATATATATATAAGTATATATACACACACACACACACACACACACACACACATACATAAATATACAAATTATATGTATAATTTACATATTATAAATATGTGGCAGTGATGGCGCTCCACCTGACTGCTGATGGAGATGAGATCCTGTCTCTCTATGTGGCCGTCACTGAAACCCACTGGCAAGGTCTGGCAGTTTGGGGTACCTATTTCCAAAATGACTATGGTGACTTCTTGACTGGTAGGGGGTAGTAGGTGTGGGGCCACTTTTTTTTTCTCATGTCTGGCTAACATAGAGCAATTATTGCTTAAAACATCTTTCTTACCAAGCTTCCCTATTCCTAGTCCTCTGCTATAGAGAGCAGGCATTTGTTGAGGCTTCTTTTGTATGCATTTGTTGGCAATTCTGGTTTCTTTAGCTCCAAGTCTAGGTTACATGAGGAAATAAATAAGTAAATATATATATATAAATAAGTAAGTAAAAGATAGATAGATGACAGATAGATAGAGATAGATAGAAATAAATGATGGATGGATAGACAATAGGTAGGTAGATGGAAGATAGATAGATAGATAGATATGATATGATATAGATAAATAGATTCTGGAAGCATATCACCATGTCAGTTTTGAGATTCCTGAGATCTCTAGCCAGTCTTCTTTCTCCTTACATCTCAAGATTTTAGTCAAACTTAAAAGGAGGAGTAGGGGAAGAACATCTTCACCGTTTGCCTGGTGAGCCACACATTTTTAAAACGTCAGTGTTTTCAACAGAACTTATGTTCTATGTATAAGAATGTTTACCTATGCCTTTGATCCTTGAATGAAAATTTTATCATACTTTCAGAATTTTGTATATTGTATCAGTTGAGAATTCTCTTCAGGTGAACCACATTTCTATATTGACTTTTCCTGGCTTTATTTTTTAATCTGTTTAAATCTTAAATTTTTTTCACATCTATCCATTGTAATGATTTCACACTCCTTCAGAGTAAATCAACTTTTAGCAAATCTATTCTTTTTCTTGATTTTTAAAATTTGAGTATTTACTTAGTACTCTTTATTAGATGTGAAATTTCTGCTCTTACGTAATTTATGTTATCTCCCATTTCTTCTATAACAAATCATCACAAGCATAATGGCGTAAAACAACACAATTTTATTTTCTTGCAGTTCTGTAGGTCAGAAATTTGAAATAGGTCAACAGAGCTGCATTCCTTCTGGAGGCAATAACAGAATATTACTTGATTTTTCCATCTTCTAGAGGCCGCCTATATTTTTTTATGTGTGTTCTCCTCCTTCATCTTCAAAAGTAGCAGTATAACATCTTCAAATATTTATTTCTGACTCACCTTCCTTTCTCTTTCCCTTGTAAGGACCTTTGTGATTACACTGGACATAACCAAAAATAAAAAGTAAAATAAATTAAGGATAATTTCCCCTGCTCAACCTCCTTAACTTTAATCACATCTTGCAAAATCCCTTTTGTCATATAAGGTAACATATTCACAAATTTTGGGGATCAGGGCTTGGACATCATTCAGGGGCTGTTATTCTGTCTACCACATCATACAACTGTTTTATCACCTTGTCTTTGAGCTCTTATTTTACAGATGTTATGTTGTTATTTAGTTGCCTTGTATCTTTAAGTGCTTAGGGGAAATTTCTTCTTTAAATTGAGCTGTTTTATTTCTGTGTGAAGTATTGGTTATTGCAAAATGTATTTCCTTCTTTTCACTCTGAATTGTGTTTTTTCTTAATTTTTGTAATGTACATCTGGCTGCTGTTATGCATTTCATTCACTTTCTTCTTATCTGAGAGAAATTTTTTTTTCTTCTTCAAAAACACAGTTTGAGGGATCTGGATGTTTTCTGCTCCATTCACTATTTTATAACTTGAGGGAATCGTAGGGGCAGAAGCAGCATTAAACTGAGGTTGTGGTTTGAAAACCTGGTCTTCCACAGTCCTTACCAGCATTCAGGATATTATCAGGAGGAGCCATATTCTCAGAGAGGGACACTCTCCTGGTTCCTAATTTAGTGTTTGGCTTTGAAAGTTTCATTTTTATAAAAAAAAACAAAAACAAATCTTAACTCAATTGTTTACTATCCTCTTTCACTCTTTTCTCTGTAATAGCCATTTTCTTTTACTTCTGTTTTGTATAGAAAACTATAAAGAGTACCTATACAATTTTGTGTTTTACTGACAATGTGCTGAGTTTTGTCAACATTTCAAAATAGCTACTGAGGGGAAAGGGGGGCAAGAATCAATCTATGTAGCACCATCCTCTGTTCTTATTTTTCTTTATTTTTGCTTTTATGCTAAATCAATAATTTTTGTAGTTTATTACACTGAATTTTGTTCCTCGCTTATCACTCATTTTGCTATTGTTGTTTTGGTATTTGAGAATGTTGTTGCTTCCTTGTAAGGTATTTTGGGTCTTTTTTTATATTTTGGAGGAGGAAATTTCTGTGATGCTATTGCAATCTATTTACTTCAATTCAGGATTAATTTTCTGTTCAATAAGACCCATGAGATATTGATGGTTCAGCAACAGGCATTCTGACCTATATATAACATTTTTTTTTTTTTATTTCCAGGAGTTGTATTTTAGTTTTAATTATCTTGCTAGAGTATCATAAAAACAGGGGCTAACTAGTATTTTAATAGTTTTTACAATTGGCTCCAAATTTTAATTTAGTACAAACCATTCTCTTCTTAAATATTTTATTTGAATTTGAAAATGGTGCGTGCTATTTCTTTGAGCATAAAATGGATTTTTCATAAAATTATAGGCATTCATAACTTGAAGAGATTTAAAAGGTATATGATCCACTCATGTTTGAGATTATAGAATATTCTCTACAGAAGCATTGCCAAGAGTTCAGCAGAATGTGGTTTAAAATTCTTATCACCTCCTGAATCAGCCAATTTTGTCTTTTGCCTAATTTCTCTGAAAGTCCTTCTTATATTCTTCTGAACTATTTCCTATACTGACTCATGTTATCTAACTCCTCCACTAGAGATCTTATATAATTCCTCCATGTGCTAACACTATCAATATTTTTGGAAAGCTCTCATATCTTGTCTTTCTCAACTGCAATCTTGGGCATTGATTCATATCAAAAGGTTTTGAATGCCTTTCCCATACTAGTGTCTCTGCCTGGAACACATCTGGCAAGAATAAAACCCTGTTAAAATGTAGCCTTAAATATGAACCTAATACTTATATTATGCCATCATTTTTAAAAGAATATCAATCTCACTCTAGATGAAAGTGAGATTTTTTTTTCTTAATTTTTTTGTAGTCATTGCTTTCTAAAGGGGTCTAGTACTTTAGTGGCCATTTCATATTGCTGACTAAAATTATAGTCACTGCTGACTAAAACACTGCTGCTGAGAACCTTTTACAACCTCATCCTAAATTTTATGCAGTTAGTTTCATGTTCCAGTTTGCTTTATCACATCCAGTACTGTTGAATTTTATTTTTAAAATTTTAAACACCAGGATTGATTTGGACCATATTTTGCCAATGAATCCATTTATTATTTTTCAAAACTTTATGATACACTAGATTTGAATCATCTGTAATCACATGCCATTCGAGAACTTTGTAATGAGAAAAGAAATAAGGAGGAAAGATAAAAAAGGAAACATATTAAAAAGAACAAAGGAGAAGAAAACAAAGGAAAAAGAAGAAAGGGAGAGAGGAAAAGAAAGGAAAGTAGCAAGTCAATCAAATATTCAAGAGGCTATATACTTCAGTCTCTTGCTATGTAATCCAAATTCCACAGGCATTCAGCAAATTTTAAAACAGTGAAAGGTGCAATCTAATTAAAATAATTATAATGCCACCTACTCAGATTTCTTTTGTAGAAAGCTATAAAGTATAAATAAATACAAAAATATGTTGTTACCTCTGTATTTACTTTGCGTATCTCCTCAATTTGTTCAAGGTGCTTATCACACATCTTATTCTTTATCCTCACACATACATGGATACTGAAATTAGGGAACAATTACTATATAGGTTTTTTATGTAAAATGATAATGACAACAGGGCAGAAGTGAGCAGAATACCAATTCAAGACAGTGAGGAAGATTTAAGTTAAATATAAACAAGTAGTATTCTAGGAAGATAGTTGCAACAAAAATGTAGAATTTAAATCTTTAAACTTATTTGAGAATTTGCAGGGAGAAGATAACTTCAAAATCCCCCCAAATAAAAATAGGTGAAGACAAACCAGCAGCAGCTAAACCACCTACTTAATATCAGACACTCTACTAAAGAAAGCAAAACACTTTATGCCAGAACTTAGATCCAAAGAATCCAAAATCACCATTATAGACTCCCTGCAAAGTTTCTCAGTAGCTTCAAAGAACAGCAACAAAAACTGAATGGACACATTGTGGCCACCAGTTTGGGTGAGGATTCATAGAACTTTGGGAATGTCTGAAGTGGTAAAACTACTGGGAATCTGGGTCCTATGAAACTAGGAACCAACAAGTTGAAGCATCTTTCCAGGTCTAAATTGTATGCTGAAGAGATACTGCTAGGAGTGGAATCCAAATTGAGCAGATTGGGGTCAATGGGTCTAAGGAAAAGGGATTCCTTAATATGAAGGGTCACGAGGGATGAAATAAGTGGGGACCTGGGAGAAAAAGTTCTTAGAAAGATTAGGCCTTTTTTGATAGCTTTAAATCACCTACAGTATAACAATTCTAGGAATATATTTTCCCCCTACCTCATATACAACATCATCAAAAAGAATAAAATACTTAGGAATAAATTTAACCAGGAGGTGAAACATCTATACACTGAAAACTATAAATCATTGATGAAAGAAATTGAGGGCTTATTGTTTATTATTGGTGAAAACAGCATATCAGGAAGCTCTAAAGTGGTGAAACTTCAGAAAGTATCCTGGTTCACTCTGGCCTTCTAAAAACACAAGATAATTTCTTCACCCACTAAACATACAGAGAAAATTTGCAGCAGAATCTCATACAAAGTTGTTGTAATTTTTTTTAAATAGGAAGCAGAATAATATTTCTGTATACAATGAAAGCACACCACAATGCAGATACAAATTGTTACTTAATATTGCCAAATAAACTAAAATAAATTGAGATAAAATATAGCAGATTAAATAATAAAATTAATCAGCAAGCAAACTAAAAAAAGGCAAAATTTAAAACTGAAGAAAAATTTTAAGTGACAAAAATGTAAAAGAATCACAAATCAGAAACAAAGTTTTTGAAATGAGGTTGTTGGTGAGGAAAGTTATCTGAAAGTATGAGAAATACTTTTCTAACTCAAAGTATAAACGAATTATCCACACATTAATAAATATCAAAAAAAAATGAATGAATAAATATATAAATGGGGCAAACAGACAAATAACTTGTGATGTATTCCAAATAATTTATGTAAATAATCTGACCAAGCCGGGCTCGGTGGTTCAGACCATAATTCTGCACCTTGGGAGACTGAGGTGAGTGGATTGCCTGAGCCATGGGTTCGAGACCCACCCGGGCAACTTGGTGAGACCTCATCTCTACAATAAATAAAAAAACTAGCCGGGTGTGGTAGCGCGTGCCTGTAGTTCCAGCTCCTTGGAAGACTGAGGCAGAAGGATCGCCGGAGCCCAGCAGTCGAGGCTGCGGTGGCTGGGAGTGGCTGCTGCACTCCAGTCTGGGTGACAGAGACTACAACTCAAAAATAATAATAATAACAATCTGACCAAAAGTTGGTTTAAGCATAACTTCCCATTCTCAGGTGTATACTGTGCATAGTGACTTCCTTCCCCCAAAGAAAAGTAAGAAAATGGTGCAGTGATTGGGGAAAGTGTAACTGACATTACCATGAGAAAACTGGCAAACATTATTTCAGTCAAGTGATCAAGGTTAATGCCTACAGTGATATGTATTGTGTGTACTTTCAATATGAGGTGAAGACAATGGCACATAACCTTTGCAATCTTTCCAGCTTTAAACTTATACCTCACATCAGACAAATCCTAAAAGAGGGACATTCCACAAAACCTGATCAAAATTGTAAAGATAAGCAAAAACAAAAAAGTCTGAGAAACTGTCACAGTCACGAGCAGCCTAAGCAGATGTGGCAATTAAATGGAATGTGACAACCTGGCAGAGATCCTGGAACAGTAAAAGCATATTAGAACTTAAATATGAACTTTACTAATAATGCGGTGTCAATATTGGTCCATTAACTGTTACAAATGTACAAATTGATGTAAGATGTTAATAATAGGGGAAAATGGGTGTAGGGCATATGGGAACTCTCTGTACTACCTTTTCAACTTTTCTATAAGTCTAAGGTGGTTCTAAAATAAATAGTTTATTTTTTTAAAGTAAAATGTATTTCAAATATAAAGACTGAGCCAAACAGAACACAAAAGAAAATACAAGGAATAGACTATAAAAAAAAAAAAAGGAAATGTAACAAAGAAAAGTTAAAAAGACAAAAAGAAATAAAGAAACAGATTCAAAGGAAATTAGAGAAAATGCTGAAAATAGAAGATAGTTATACATATATGAGAATGATACTGGGTACTGGCAGGAAAAATATTAGACTAAGAAATGCAACAGAAAAAATAGTAAAAACCGTAGCATAACACTCTGCCTCAAAACACCCTTGGAATTTATAAATTGAAATTTTGTAATATGTACCTGGGTATAATATCTCAGAATAGGAAATAAATAGGAAAAAATTGTATGTGTTGGGTGCTATGCACCTTATGCTAGAAAATCATTAGAAGACAGATAATGAGGTACTTATCTTTCTCTACAATGTCAGAGGATACCTAATGGAGAGTCAGGAATTTCAACAACATTCTGCTATAAGAATGACATCTTGGCCTCACAGTATCTATAGAGATTAAGTGGGAGCAACACTAAGCACTCCTACTCCTCTCACTCAGGGAGGTAAGAGTGGAGGCCTGGTGAGGAGTCACAATTCTACTCCCACTAGGCAATGAGAAGCAGCACCATCTCATGTGTCAAAGGAGGCCAAGTACGAAAATTTAGATTTCTTCTGATACTTGGCAATAAAATCCTACCCTTTCCTTGTAAGAACAATCACAGAAGAAACCAGCTAAAATACAAGGTTGAAATAAGATTCGGAGTCTCCCTAATGTGATATCCAAAATTCTCATGTTTTAATAGGAAAAAAAAAACTCATTATATAGTTATTATACCAAGAACTGGCAGATGACAACATGAATGAAAAAAGAATAAATAGATGCCACCACTAGGATAATAGAGATGTTAAAATTATAAGCTGAGTATTTTAAAGCAGCCATCAAGAACTGTTTCAATTAATACTTTATGAACAAACCTGAAACAAATGGAAAAAATTAAAACCTCAACAATGACATAGAATGTCTCAGAAATGAAATATAAGGTATAAAAAATAATGAAATGAAAAGTTTTGACCTTATAATAATTAAATTTGAAAAAAAAAAACAAAACCTCAGTGAATGAATTCAATACCAGGAAAGAATGGAGAGAACAAAGCATAAATGAGAGGGGAGTGTTACAATTTGCTCACCATGGAGCAAAGACCCAATCACTAAGACTAGCAGATTAACTACTCAGGGGTTGATCATGACCCAGGGAGAATATTCCAAAAGCAAAAACTTTGGAGGAACAGAACAAGTGTTGAGTCTCAAACTCCTCATCCCTACCCTGATTCAGTCATGCAACAAAAGGTGTGACCAGAAAAGGATGAGGAAGACCCCTGAAGAAATCAGCAATTCCCATCCTCCACCTTATTCAACACTCAAAACTTTAAGAGACAGCAAAGTTTACCACCTCCAACCCTGTTTCAAAATAGAACAAATTCAGTTCCTGATGAGGATAGAATAGAGGACTGAGTAAACATCAGAAGTGAAAGCCCCTTTCATTGCCACTGAATAATGGAACTAATGAGAAAAGAAAGAGATCTGTCACAAGTGAGGAAAAACTAACAGAAGAATACAGGTAATTCCCAGTGTAACAAACAGAAAACACCTGAAAAATCAGACACAGAGCTCAAACAACAGAAGTCGCTAACAACTGGTCCCACAATGCAACAGGGATTAGGGAATGGATGGAAAAATGAATAAGACTCAAGAAAGACAAGATGCAACACGGAAAGAACTTGTAATGGAGATTTTGGCCTTAAAAGACTTCATCCAGGAAATAAATAACAAAATGACAATCATGGAAAGCAGAATTAATCAAGCAGAAGAAATAATCTCAGAACTTGAAGACCAAAACATGGAATTAACCCAATCTGTAAAAAACAAAATGAAAACTCAGAAAAAACAAAGTCTCAAAGAGATGTGCAGATATGTCAAGAGGATAAACTTCTGCCTAATTGGTATCCCAGAAGAAAAAAGGGAAATAGAGAACACCTTGGAGCAAGTAAGTATTCCAGGAGGGTATTCAAAGACACTTTCCCCATCCCACCAGAGATATTACCATCTAAACACAAGAGAGACAGAGAACCCAAATGACAAGACCAACATCTAGAAACATAGTAATTCATCTACATCAAGTAGATACAAAAGAAAAAAGCCTAAAGACAACAAGAGAGGAACTTCAGACTAGCAATCAGGGAAGACCAAACAGAATAGCAGTAGACCTATCAGCAGAAACACTACAAATCAGACGGAACTGAAGTCCAATTTTCAAAGTTCTCAAAGATAAACAATTTCAACCAAGAATTTTCCACCCAGCCAAGCTAAGCTTCATCAGCAATGGAGAATTAGAATCCTTCCCAGACATTCAATTCCTAAGAGATTATGCAGCTTCCAGACCAGCTTTAGAGGACATGCTTAAAAAGGTATTAAGCACAGAAGAAAAAAGAATTATCATACATTACTAGTAAACTAAAAAAAGATATTGACTCTAACACTATTGTAACTGGGGACTTAAATACCCCACTAATGATTCTAGATAGATTATTGATGCAAAAAAATCCAGAATCTCAACTTGACACTTGAACAAATTGACTTAATAGATACGTAGAACACTCCACCCAACAACCACAGAACATACATTCTACTCATCGCAACATGTGATGTACTCCAAGATCAATCTCATCCTCAGTCATAAATCAAGCATAAACAGATTTCATAAGACTGAGATACTGTCATGCACCTTCTCAGACCACGGTGGAATAAAAATGAACATCACCACAACAAAATTCCTCCAAACCCACCAAGACATGAACACAAAGCATGATGCTGAATGACTACTGGGTCAACACAGAAATCAAAACAGAAATTAAAGATTCCTGGAAAAAAAATGAAAATAAAGAATTATCTTACCACAATGCCAGGGTTCTCATAAAAACAGTTATAAGAGGGGAATTAGCCAGGCTCGGTGGCTCAGCCTGTAATCCCGCCTTTGGAAGGCTGAGGTGAGTGGATTGACTGAACCTGCGGGTTCGAGACCTGCCTGGGCAGTGAGACCTCATCTCTACAATAAATCAAAAAATCAGCCAGATGTGGTAGCGCACTCCTGTAGTTCTGGCTACTTGGAAGGCTGAGGTGGAAGGAGCCCAGCAGGTCGAGGCTGCGGTGGCCAGTAGTAGCCACTGCACTCCAGTCTGGGCGACAGAGTGAGACTCCAACTCAAAACAAAAGGGGGGCGGAATTTATATATCTATGAACACACATCAAGAAAATGGAAGGATCACAAGTTAACTGCCTAACAAATCATCTAAGGAAGCTGGAAAGATAAGAACACCAAAACCCTAACATTAGCAGATGAATCCAGTTCTCCAAAGTATAAATCAATACAGGACATAGAAGACCAAAATGTCATAGAAAAAAAATCAATAAAACAAAAAGTTGGTTCTTTGAAAGAATAAACAAGATTGATGAACCCCTAGCCAGAATGACCAAGAAAAAGAGAAAAACTCAAACACAATCAGAAATGCAAAAGATCAAATCACAACTGATCCTGAAGGCATACAAGATTATCAGAGATTAGTATGCACACATATATGGAAACAAACTTAATAACCTAGAAGAAATGGAGGACTTTCTGACATCACACATCCTCCCAAGGTTGAAAAAAGAAGAAATTGAGATCTTAAATAGACCAATAACAACTCAGGTAATTGACTCCATCATAAGAAAACTACCTATAAAAAAAGCCCTGGACAAGACAGCTTTCCAGCAGAATTCTACAAAACGTACAAGGAAGATCTGATACCAATCCTACTGAAATTATTCCAGGCATTGGGAAAAACAGAATTATCCCCAAATTATTGTATGAAGCTATCGTCACACTGATACCCAAACCAGGTAAAATCCAACAACAACAAAAAGAACAACAGGCTAATATCCCCGATAAACATAGATGCAAAAGTTTTCAACAAGTTTCTAGCAAATCAGATTCAATAGCACATCTCAAAAATCATCTACTATGATCAAGTAGGCTTTATCCCTCGCACGCAGCACTGGTTCAACATCCACAAGGACATAAATGTAATTAAATACATCAATAGATGTAAAAACAAGAAATACATGACTATATCATTAGATGCAGACAAAGCTTTTGATAAAATACAGCATCCCTTCTTGATAACAACCTCTGAACAACGAGGAAGAGAAGTAACATACCTCAAAAGAGAAAGCACCATCTATGATAAACCCATACCCAGCACATTGCTAAAAGGATAGAAACTGGAAGCATTTCCCTTGAAAACAGGAAGAAGACAAGGGTGTCCACTCTCACCCACCTGCTCAACATTGTTTTGGAAGTTCTAGCTAGAGTAATTAGACAAGAGTCAGAAATCAGGGGCATTCATATAAGAAAAGAGGAAGTTAAGCAACCCTCTTTGCTGATGATATGATCCTATACTTTGAAAATCCAAGATAATGTTCATAAATTTCCTTGCACTGATAAAGAACTTTGACAAAGTCACAGGGTACAAAAAAATGTGTAAAAGACAGTCACATTCTTATACACAAACAAGAAAAATGCAGAGAACCAAATAAAAAGCACAATCTCATTCACAATATCCACAAAAAAAATGAAATACTTTTGCATCCTTTTAACCAGAGAAGTGAAAGACCTTTACAATGAAAACTACAAAACTGCTCAAAGAAATCCAAGAAGATACAAGCAAATGGAAAAATATTTCATGTTCATGGATTGGAATAATCAACATTGTTAAGATGTCTATCCCACATAAGGCAAGCTACAGATTAAACACAATACCCAGTAAATTACCAACATCATTCTTCTCAGACTTGGAAACAATACAGAAATTTGTATGGAAACATATGATCATGAATAGCTAAAACAATCCTCAGAAAAAGGCACAAAATGGGAGGTGTCACACTTCTAGACTATAAACTTTACTATAAGGCAACAGTAATCAAAACATTCTGATATTGATACAAGAACAGGAATATAGATCAATAGAACTGGACAAAGATTCTGAAAGCAAAACCTCAATTTCTCAACCAACTCATCTTTGACAAAGTCTCCAATAACAACCACTGGGGAGAAGAGAACCTATTCAGTAAATGGTGCTGGGAAAACTGACTGACCACATGCAGAAGATTGAAACAAAGTCCCTACCTATCACCAAACACAAAAATCAACTCTAAATGGATGAAAGGCCTAAGCATAAAACCTCAAACTATAATGATCTTAGAAAACACTAGGAGATACCCTTGTGGGAATCTGAGTAGACAACCAATTCCTGATTGTAACCCTAGATGTTCATACCATAAGAGGTAAGATAGACAAGTGGAACTTCATCAAACTGAAAAGTTTCTGCAAAGCAAAAGAAACCATCAAGCGAGCAGGAGACAGCCCACAGAATGGGAAAAACTATTTGCCAACTGTATGTCTGACAAGGGTCTAACATCAGGATCTACAAGGAACTCGAACATGCCAAAAGGAAAAAAAAAAACCAACAGCTCCATTAAAAAGTGGGCAAAAGACATGAATAGACACTTTAAAACAAAGATATACGGGCAGCCAACAGACACACGAAAAAGTGCTCAGTCTCACTAATCATCAGAGAAATGCAAATCAAAATTACATTGAGATACCATTTAACCCCTGTAAGAATGGCTATCATTAATAAAACAAAGAACAACAGATGTAGGAGAAGATGCAGAGAAAAGGGCATGCTTTTACACTGCTGGTGGGAATGCAAACTAGCTCAACCTCTATGGAAAACAGTGTGGTAATTTCTAAAAGGACTAGAAATAAATCTTCCATATGACTCAGGAATCCTCTACTGGGAAAATACCTGGAGGAACTCAAATCATTAAAAAAAAATGATACCAGCACATGCATGTTTGTTACAGCACTATTCACAATAGCAAAAACATGAAACCAACCATGCTGCCCATCGAAACTGGACTGAATTAAAAATTGTGGTATATATACATGTTGGAATATTATGCAGTCATAAAAAAGGACAAATAAGCCAGGCTTGATGGCTCAGCCTGTAATCCCGTGCCTTTGGGAGGCTGAGGTGAGTGGATTGCCTGAGCCCATGAGTTCGAGACCTGCCTGGGCAGCGAGACCTCATCTCTACAAAAAAATCAAAAAATCAGCTGGGCGGGGTAGCGCATGCCTGTAATTCCGGCTACTTGGAAGGCTGAGGTGGAAGGATAGCCGGAGCCCAGTGGGTTGCGGCTGCGGTGGCCGGGAGTGGTCACTGCATTCCAGTCTGGGTGACAGGGTGAGACTACAACTCAAAAAAAAAACAAAAACAAAAAAAGGACAAACATAGGGACTTCGCAGCAACTTAGATGGATTTAGAATCTATCATACTCAGTAATCTATCATAACAACAAGAACTGAGTACCACATGTTTGCACTCATAAGCGGACCCTGAACATTTACCATAATACTATAAGAAAGGGATCGGCAGTAGTGGGATACTGCCAGGAGAGGGGGGTGGGTAGGACACAGTATCAGTTAAGAGTACCTGATATCAAATCAGGCTCAACCAAAGGGAGGGGACCAAAGGGTGGCCCAAATGTTGCCTGTATGATCATCGCTTGTACACTTGAATTGTATCCCACATCTTTTAAAATAAGAGAAAATAAATAAAAGAAAAATAATAAAAAAGAAAAAACCAATGAACTAAACATAGAACAGAAAACTAGTAATTTGACAACAGAAAGAATGCAGACTGAATCAAAGGAAATGAACAGAGCCTCAGATACCTGTGGGAAGGAAAGAAGATTAAAATACATGTCATCAGTATCTCAGAAAGGAAGGAGAATAGGGCTTAAAATATGTTCAAAAGAATGATACTGAAAATGTCCCAAATTTACAAAAGATATGTTCTGTACCTACATATTCAAAAATTGAACTAGCTCTCCAAGGTATGGCATGAAACAGTATAGCACTTGATACATCTATGGACACACACAGACACACACATCTACAGGTTACACATATGAGTACAAGTAAAATTTAGAAAATCTGAATAATATTGTGGATTGTATAAATACCCAGGTTGCTATATTATACTATGGTTTTATAGAATATTGTAATTGAGGGAAGTGAATGGAAGTACAAGAAGTTTCTTTGGAGTATTTCTCAGAACTCCATGTGAGTCCACAGTTATCTCAAAAAAATTTCAATTAAAAATTTTTTTTTGCAATTCACTCCTAGATTAGCTCTGCTCTCCTCTCTCATTATTCTTCACTTTAAAGAACCTATAGGGAAGTCAGGAGAAATATTTGAAGTTTTCTATATCTTGAAGTAACAGTATAGAAATGGAGAGCAGATTGTGGTTGCCAAAGGTTAAGGAGATAACAGAGTAAGAGGAAAGTCATTACGGATATAAAAGGACAACGTGAAGCAGTCTGGTGGTGATAGAAATGTTCTATATCTTGACTGCAGCAATGTCATTACTTTGATTTTGATGTCTTAGTATAGTTCTGTAAGATTTTGCCATTTGGGGAATTTGGGTAAAGTGTTTAGGGTATCATCCTGCATTCTTTCTTTGAAATTCATGTGGCTATGCAATTATCTCAAAATTTAAAGTTTAATTTTAAAATGGAATTCAGTCAAATAAAATAAATTTTATTGTTTAGTAAATTGTTTAGGTAATCAGTTAGTAGTACTGAATCCAACAAATGTGGAACTTATATTATTAAAAACCCAGGGGAGTTATGATTTCAGAATGTAATAAATTGAGATAATATAAAAATACAGCAAACAAAAATTTGGTAGTCACAGGGAGGCAATGAAAGAGATTTTTAAAAGCTAAGCTCACCATCTTTTAAGGAAAAGAGTTAGTTTATCAATTTCACCAAATAAAATTAAACTATGCAGTTTAGAAGCATGTCCTTAATATCGTAACAGTCATATTTTAATTTTACAGACACTTCTTAGAAAGAATATTTCTTCTAGAAAAATTATATATTTGAATTTCAAATGTTTTACTTTATTTTGTTGCAACAAATTAAAATAAACTTAAAATGTAACACTATCTAATAATTAGGTACAGTGCCAGATATAACAATATCCCTAGATCAATGAAGAAAAGGTAAGGAGGCAATACATTGCAGTGGGAGAGCCAGTGAGATCTCTGAAACTATAGAGAATTGGATTTGCATCTTTCATTTTGTTTATCTTGTCTGGGAGTCCTAGAGTGGCAGATATTAACTTTCTCTGAAGTTTAGTTTATGTTTCTCTAAACTGGGGCTAATACTGCCCATCTCACAAGATTGTTGTTCAGAATTGAATAAGGTTTATTTTATTTATTTATTTTTTGTTTGTTTGTTTGTTTTGAGTTGGGGTCTCACTCTGTCGCCCAGACTGGAGTGCAGTGGCCACTCTCAGCCACCGCAGCCTCGCCTGCTGGGCTCGGTCAAACCCTCCGCCTCAGCCTTCCAAGTAGCCGGAATTACAGGCGCGTGCTACCATGCCCGGCTAATTTTTTTTAAATTTTACTGTAGATGAGGTCTCGCCTGCCCAGGCGGGTCTCGAACCCGTGGGCTCAGGCAATCCACTCACCTCAGCCTCCCAAAGGCGTGGGATTACAGGCTGAGCCACCAAGCCTGGCAAGAATTGAATAAGGTAATAGAGGCACAGTTTGGAACATAGTACTTGCAGCAGACTCTGTTCTCTGCTTTGAAATTAAAAATATGTTAATATAGCAATAGTTATTCATTCCTTCCTGTCCCTCCCCTATTATATTTAGTATATTTTGATTGAGTACACAGTAGATTGACAATAACTTTTTTTAAAAAGTAGCTAAACATTAAGGAAAGGATCCAATTTTATTATCTGTCACACTTCACTATCTAAAAATCTCTGAGACCCTCAAGCACACAGGATTTACTGGTTATAAATTACCATTTGTTTCTCACTGAGAATTTTGTGAAACTGCTCAGGTTTACCAGGGATGATTTTTCTTGTTAGAAAACATATTGAAAACCCTGAATAAGGGTAAACAAAAAATAAAGTTGGAAGCAAAAGTGTCAGCAGTGACACAAGGTACCAATTTGCTTTTCACTAGTGGACATTAGGTTGCTGGCAGGGATTAGCCAAGCAATTTATATACTTCTTACTTCCAGTCAGGCAGCATCTGGTTTTCAAAGGGAGACTGAACATTTGTGTGCCTTTCTCTACCCCCAGCCGTCCTCCCCATATGTGCTCACAAAAATAAAGACAACTTCTAAGTCAAATTAATAAAATCACAGACCATTAGGCAAAATATGATACATTTTATCTCATTAATCATGGATTAAAACGAGGAAATAAGTCTGCTCCCAGCAAAGTGATAGTGTAGGCAAGACAGCCATCACACAGGTTTGCTGACTGCCCCTGCACCTCCATCTTAACTATGGTTCACTGCTCTACTTAGGCATTCACTGAGGGTAAACTGGTAAACTTGCTCTGGATCTAGGGACTTGTTTTCTCAGGAGGGGATCTGCCTGACACTACCTTCTAAGTCCATTATGAAAATCATCTGACTGGGGAAAGATTGAAGGTTATATGAACAGGTAGAAACAGCATTACCAAGCATAGTCAACGTAGGATAATCAACAATTTCCCATCAAGAAAAAATCCAGTAAAAATTATTTTACAGAAAAAAATCCCAAATATATGCACATTCTTTCTTTTTCTTTTTCTTTTTTTTTTAGTTGGAGTCTCACTCTGTCACCCAGACTGGAGTGCAGTGGCCGATGCCGGCCACCGCAGCCTCGACCCGCTGGGCTCCGTGTATCCTTCTGCCTCAGCCTTCCAAGTAGCTGGAACTGCAGGTGTGTGCTACTACACCCAGCTAATTTTTGATTTATTGTAGAGATGAGGTCTCGCTAAGTTGCCCAGGCAGGTCTCGAACCTGCGGGCTCAGGTAATCTACTCACCTCAGCCTCCCAAAGCGCTGGGTTTACAGGTTGAGTCACTGAGCCCGCCTCAAATTCTTTAAAAAAATATTAAAGGAGGAAACACATACCAAATCATTATGTTCAACCAACAAATCACTGAAAATAAAAGCTGAAACTACATAATAATAAATTTACAAGTGGATATTCCTCATGACCATAACACAGACATCCTTAATAAAATATTGCCAAAGAAATCTCACAATTTACAATGCAAATAATACATCATGAGTTATGAAGGGCTATTCCAAGAGTAAAGGAATAGATTAACATTTTAAAATCAATCAGTGAAGCCCAACTAGTTAAATTAGAAGATAAAATAAAAGAAGTAAAAAGTCATGACAAACTTCATGATAACATCGCTTTATGATGTTGTTGATATTGGCAGAAAAGCCAGATATCAAGAGGTAAAGAAACCTTTTTGAGACTTTTGGGAGCCATATGGAGCAAAAAACATCTAGTAACTCATAAAACACTAAGACTGGAAGGAAGCAATATGTTAAAAGGCAGTTATGGAAAGTGTACAGTTAACATAACTTCTTGTGATGAAGACTAACTTCTTTTTTCTAGAGACTGTAAAATAGAAAAGGATGTTCACTCTAAGCAATTCCAGTAAATGTATGGGAAGTTTGTTGACAGTAAACCTTTTTTTTTGAAAGATAATTAGGGGGTGGAGTGTAAGATGGTCACCAGACAGGTCACACTGTGAGAGTCTCCACGAAAGCAAGTGTCCATAAACACTCTCTGTGTGAATAGGCGTGTGCTGTTGGGAAAGTGAAGGTCCGTCTGAGGGGATACTGGCTTCATGCACCCGGGCCCCACCTCTGAGGGTGACTGTGAGCCTTCACTGCCCTGAGATAGGAGCCCGGTGCCCAAGATTGTCTGCTGTTGTTACCGGGGACACTCCTGAGAAAAGCCTACTGAATCCAGCTGATTCCCATTGCCTGATGCCTGGCCCACACCATCACCTGTTGTAGCGGATCAGCTGGAGCCCAGATCTGATCAGTGGAGAGAGAGGATCCAGGAGAGCCAGAGAGGTACCCCATGCTGGGTGAGGGGAAGCTGACTGCAGCCATTTTCTCTGTCCCAGCACCAGGCAGAGACCCGCATTGCCCTGCCCACCCCTGCCCAGCCTCCAATTTGGGACCTAAGGAAATCTCATCAAACAGGAGAGACAGAAGAACCTCCCCCATGCTGGATCAGACACAGAAAGATCACATCTGAGTGGCAGACTCGACAGGCAGCAAGCTGGGTGAGTGCAGATCTGAGCCATCCTCCTTCCAAAGTACATCTGGGGCATCTGACCCAAGTTGTGAGCAACCCTATCTGCCTGTACCAAGAGCAGAGGGGAGGGGCTAGAGATCAAAGCTGAAAGGATGCTGGACTTACAGGAACAACCTCAAAGAAAGTTTGGTTCCTTGTTTTCATTTTTTTATTTTTCTTTTTGTCAGTTTGGTTTGCTCATTTTTGTTTATTTTTTGTTTCATTTTTTCTTTCTCTCTTTTTTTGATAACTTTTTTATACTTACTTTGTTTCGTTATTTTACTGATTTTTTTTCTATTCTTTAGACTGCCTGTTTGTGTATGGGAAGCGTACATCAATAGGCAGATTTTTGTGTTGGTATGATTATCTATATATTTTAGTTTTTTAAAAATTGTTTCTGTTTTTGTGTCTCTTTTCATTTGTTGGTGTGTCAGTCTGTTTTCCACCTTACTCTTCTCTCTCTCCACCTTCCTCTTGCCCCACTTACCATTTTTCATTATTTTCCTTTTTCTTATCATGTTGCTTCCAGGGAGCAAACCTATACCCCCACTGCATGGACAGATTGTAAGGGGGCGGGAAGTGGGTCCCAGGGTGCCCATACACCTGTCGGTGAATACTGGAATCTGCAGATAGAGTGTGAATTACAACCCCCCTCAATTAAATCTCAAAATTGCAAAAAGTTCACCCTCCAACCCACAGTCCAGCTTCAGAATAGAAAAAAGCCGGAGGATCCACATAATGAAGAATAGGAGACTGAGCAAACAGAAATAAAAGCAATCCCACCATCCCTGAACAAAGAAATAAAGAAGAGGGGGAAAAAGTAGGAGGAAGGAAAATCTACACAAATGAAGAAAAAACAAAAGAAGAATATGGGTCTCACACAGATCCCTGGGAGGTCAGATACCAAGAAAACAGACTTAGAAATGTGAACAATGAATATCCCCCAGAATGACTAATCTCAAACTACAAACCCAGATATCAAGACATTAATAGAGAGAATAAGAAGAATTGAGGAAAGGCAAGAGGAAAATAGGAAGGAGTTCCTAACAGCAGTCAAGAATACAGTGAATGAAATAAACAACAAACTGATAAAGCATGGAAAGCAGAGTTACCCAAGCAGAAGAAAGAATCTCAGAGCCTGAGGACAAAAATATAGAACTAATCCAAACTGTCAAAAATATGGAAAAGAAGCTTTAAAAGACATAACAAAACCTTCAAGAGATGAGCAATTATTTCAAGAGGACAAAACTAAGAGTAATTGGACTTCCTGAGGCAGAAAGACAAACAGAGACCACCCTGGAACAAAAGTTCCATGAAATTATTCAAGAAAACTTCCCATATCTCATCAGCAATGGGACCATTCATACACCAGAGATTCAGAGAACCCCTGCAAGGAGACAACAAATGAGAAGATCAACTCCTAGACATATAGTAATTTGCCTAAAAGAAGTAGGTATAAAATTTTTAAAAAATCTTAAAGGCAGCAAGAGAAAAAGGTCAGACTACCTACTGGGGAAGAACAATTATAATAGCAGCAGATTTATCTACAGAAACCCTTTAGGCTAGGAGAGCTTGGAACCCAATCTTCAAAGTTCTCAAAGATAAACAAATTCAACCAAGAATAACTTACCCAGCTAAGCTAAGCTTCATAAGTGAGGGATAATTAAAATCTTTCCCAGACATTCAATCCCTGAGAACTTATGCTGGCTCCAGACCAACTCTACAAGAAACATTTAAGAAAGTATTAAACACAGAAGAAAGGGAAAAAAGAACAACAATGTTCTTCACAAGAGTGCAGGAAAAAGATTGAAAACACAAATGAATCAACCCAATAATCAAAAGAAAGACAACAAATAAACAGGAACAACAACAACTCTTTAAAAACCTCACGACAGGGATAAACTCTCACATTTCATTAATTAGCATGAATGTGAATGGACTAAATCTACCACTGAAAAGATATAGAATGGCAAAATGGGCAAAATATCATGAGTCTCCAAGAGACCCATCTCACCTGAAAGGACACTCACAGACTCAAAGTAAGAGGATGGGAAGCAGAATTTCATGGGAATGGAACACAAAAGAAATCAAGACTTGTATCTTAATATCAGACAAAATACCCTTTAAGCTATCAAAAATTTAAAAAGATACAGAAGGTCAGTACATAATGAGAAAAAGTTCAATCCATCAACAAGAAATATCCATCCTAAACATATATGCACCCAACATAGGAGCACCAACTTTCATAAGGCAGCTTCTAGGCAAACTAAAAAAAGATATTGACTCTAACACTATTATGGCTGGGGATTTTAATATCCCACTCACAACCCTAGACAGATTATCAAGACAAAATATCAGCAAGGAGATCCGGAACCTCAATGTAACTTGACCAAATGGACTTAATTGATACCTACAGAACACTCCATTCAACAACCACAGAATATACATTCTACTCATCACCACACGAAATGTACTCTAAGATCGACCAGATCCTTGGCCATAAATCAAGCATAAACAAATTCCATAAGATTGAAATTCTGCCATGCCCCTTCTCAAAACACAGTGGAAAAAAATATATATCAACAACAACAAAATTCCTCTAAAACCCACAAAGACCTGGACACTAAACACCATGATGCTAAGCAACTCCTGGATCAACATGGAAATCAAAACAGAGGTTAAAAGATAGCTGGAAACAAATGAAAATGAAGAAATTTCCTACCAAAACCTCTGGGATGCCATGAAAACAGTAGTAAGAGGGAAATTCATATTGCTACAAACACACATGAAGAAAATGGCAAGATCACAAATTAACAGCCTAACAATTCACCTAAGGAAACTGGAAAAGCAGGACCACCAAACCCTAAATTCAGCAGAAGTATCCAGATCACCAAAATAAAAGCCCAACTCTGGGATATATAAGACAAAAAGATAATACAAAAAAAATCAATGAAACAAAAAGCTGCTTCTTTGAAAAGATAAACAAGATTGATGGTTCCCTAGCTAGACTAACCAAGAAAAAGAGAGAAAAAGCCCAAATAAACTCAATCAGAAACACAAAAGATGAAGTCACAACTGACCCTGAAGAAATACAAAAGATTATCAGAGAATACTGTGTACAGTTGCATGGAAACAAACTTGAAAACCTAAAGGAAATGGAGGACTTTCTGACATCACACAGCCTCTCCAGGTTGAAACAAGAAGAAATTGATACCCTAAATAGACCAATAACAATACAGGAAATTGACTATGTCATAAGAAAGCTACCTCCAAAAAAAAAGCCCTGGGCCAGATGGCTTTCCAGCAGAATTTTACAAAACATACAAAGAGGAACTGATACCAATCCTGTTGAAGGTATTCCAGGTGATTGAGAAAGATGGAACTCTCCCCAAATCATTTTATGAAGCTAACATCACACTGATACCCAAACCAGGTAAAGACCCAACAAAGAAAGAGAACTGCAGGCCAATATCCTTGATGACCATAGATGCTAAAATTCTCAACAAGATCCTATCAAACCAGATTCAACAATACATCTCAAAAATCATCCACTATAACCAAGTAGGCTTCATCCCTGGGATGCAAGGCTGGTTCAACATTCAAAAGACCATAAATGTAATTAAATACATCAACAGATGTAAAAACAAAAACCACATGATTAATCATTAGATGCAGAAAAATTTTGATAAAATCCAGCACCCTTTCTTGATAAACACCCTGAAACATCCAGGCATAGAGGGAACATACCTCAAAACAATAAGAGCCTTCTATAAGAAACCCACCACAGCATACTGCTAAACAAACAGAAATTTGGACCATTTCCCCTGAAAACTGGAAAAAGACGAGGATGCCCACTCTCACCTCTCCTGCTCAACATAGTTTTGGAAGTTCTAGCTAGAGGAATCAGAGAAAAGAAGGCGATCAGGGAGATATCCAAATAGGAAAAGAGGAAATCAAGATATCCCTCTTTGCAGATGACATGATACCTCAAAACCCAAGAGAATCTGTCAAATACCTCCTTGCACTGATAAAGGACAGTAGCGTGAAACTGCTTGAGGAAGGAGGGGCACACCTCATCAACAAGGGTACCTGCACAATGAATATTTGTATACCTAATCCTGAATTGTACCCCACAATTTTAAAATTAAAAAAATTTTACAAAAAGAAAAATAATTAGGAGTACACTCCAAAATAATGATAAAAGTATAATACTGTAAGTGTACAAACCAGTAGCATAGTAGTATATTAACATTATCAACCATTATGTACTGTTCACAATTGTATGTACTATAGTTTCCTATGGCTAGCAGGGCAGTAGGTTTGTTTATACCAGAAATGCGTGAATAATGCATTGCATTATGGTGTTATGACTGCTATGACATCACTGGGCAACTGAAATTTTTCACCTGTATTGCAATCTCATGAGACCATAGTGATATATGTGGTCTGCCATTAACCAAAGTATCATTATGCAACACATGACTGTATTTATATACAAGTAAATACAATTAGCCCCTAAAAAAGAAATATGCTGCCAAAATACAGACACACTGATATATGTAACTATATGGATAAATTATGAAACAAATTGGCAAAAAAGTCAGATATCAAGAGGTAAAGAAACCACTTAGAGACTCTTGGGACCAATATGGAGCAACAATATCTAGTAACAATAGTAGCAAAACTTGGCATTCACTGTCCTAAGCCCAGTTCATGCATTATTTCATTTCATCTCAATTATAACAATATATGGTAGGTGTCACTGTGATTCTCATTTTATACAAGATACATTTGGGAAATAAAGCTGTTAGTATCATGCTCAACCTAGCAGAGGATTAGGTAGTAAATTCATGATGTCTGCCCAGTTCTGTCTGAATTTTAATCCCTGTACTCCAAAGACATAACCCACTAACCTACAGTTTATTTCTACTATTGCATCAGTTTTTAACCAAATATGCAAACTAATGTATTTCTATTCCAAGGGTAGCTAGCCTCCAATTATTTGCTCTGGAGTGAAACAATGAGATAATTGTTACATTTTGCTTACATAGAGACTTTTAAGGACTACATTTTTACTTGTGATTGTAAAACTATAAAATAGTATAAATAAAATTTAGAATATCTCTGAATATATAATTCAGAAGGCACAATGTTACATTTCTGTCATATATTCTTCAAACCTAATTTTCAGTAAAAAACAATAAGTAATAATACACTACATTTTGTTTCAATCCAACAACTCCTAATTGGAAGTAACCACTATAATGAAACTTGTGTGTGTATTTTAGACTGTTTTATGTGTTTGTATGCAAATTGAATCATAATAAATAATATATAGTATTATATATATATTTTTAAATAGAAGTACCTTATTGTAATTGATGACACAATTTCTTGGATTTTTAAAATGCATTTGTGATCCAGTCAACTGTATACTTTTTTATAAATATGTACTTATTTTGCATAAATACCTAAATGTTTGTCAAGTATTTAATATTAATCTTTCTAGAGTAAGTATAAGCCAACACACAAACTTTTTTCTTTTCTTTTAACCTGAAAACCATGTATCCCAGTGAAGATACCTATGACCTTTTAGCATCTGAAACATTTTTGTAAATATATGACCATGTTTTAGCATCTTTATTGTGTGAATATAAGAACAGTGTATTGACAGATTTTTACTTATCCTATATGGTTAATACCCATGCTTATAGCTTAAGAATAGAAAAAAATGAATATCTATAACAATTCTAATGCATCCTAACACCACATTTCAACTACTATTACTCAACACTATTTGCAGCTTCAAAATTCTAAAACACATTTTGTTTTCACATTTTACCAGTTCTGTATTCTGGGCTTCATGAGCTTGATATGAATTTTTAATATATTTACTGTCTCTTTTCTTCTTGTATTTTTCCTGAAAAGATGATGCTAGTATATTGATAAGGTATTGTACTCTGATAGAATTTTCATCATGTACATAATTAATTTAATTTTTATTAATGAATGTTATTTAGAATTTACACATAACAATTGTACCTACTAATAGCATCCAGTGTGATATATAAATGCATGTATACATTGTATAATGATCAAATCAGGGTAATTACTATTTCTATCACAAATATACATCATTTATTTGTAAGGATAACACTCTAAATCTTTTAGTGTACCTATCTTGAAATTGATACTATTTTCCTATGTGCTGTAGTCACCTCACTATGTAACTTTAACATTGTACTCATTGACCAAGATCCCCATCCACACATCATCCCCAACTCCAGCCTCTAGTAACTACTTTTCTACTCTCTACCTGTATAAAATCCACTTTCTTAGATACCACATGAGTGAGATCATGCAGTGTTTGCCTTTCTGTGCCTAGCTTATTTCATTTAACATGTCTTCCAGGTTCATCCATGTTCCCACAAATGACAGCATTTCATTTTGTTTTATGGTTAAACAGTATTCCATTATAAATATACATGTCACATTTTCTTTATCCATTTATCTATAGACCAGCATTGAGACTGATTCCATATCTTGACTACTATGACTAGCACTATAACGAATATGGATATACAGATATCCTTTGACATGCTGATTTAATTTCCTATAGATATATACCCAGTAGTGGGATTGCTGGATCATATGGTAGCTCTAATTTTATTTTTTGAGGAACCTCATACTATTTTTCATAATGGTTGTGCTAATTTACATTCACATCAACAATGCATTCCCTGTTGTTAACATCCTTGTCAACATTTTTTATTTTTTATCTTTTTGATAATATTCATTCTAACTGGGGTTATTTTCGTATTTTTGATAATAGTCATCCTAACTGGGGTAGGATGATATCTCATTATGATTTTGATTTGCATTTTCCTGATTATTAGTGATCTTGAGCATTTTTTTTCCATTGATGTGTTGTCCATTTATATGTCTTTTTTTTGAGAAACATATATTCAAGGTTTTTATCCAATTTTTATTTTATTTTATTTTATTTTAGATTTGTGGGGGTACAAGTGAGGATTTGTATAAAAGTAGGCTGCATGAAGGTGAATTTCAGACTTCTAGCTAGTTCTTTCTTCCCTTGGTAGTGGACCAGGTACCCTTTGTGTTGCAACATTCCCTCTCCCTTCCTCTCTCCCTCTTTACCTAGCTTTGCCCAGCATCTGCTATCCCACTCTGGTGCTAGTGTGACTAATGTTCAGGGCCCATTTATGAGTAAGAACAAGTGGTATTCAGTTCTTTGTTTTTGTGATGGTTTACTTAATATAATGGTCTTCAACTGCATTCAAGTTGCTGCAAAGGTTATGACTTTGTTCCTCTTTATGGCTGCTCAGTACTTCATCATGTATATACACTACATTTTCTTTATCCGTCCACCTTTTATGGCCATCTAGATTGTTTGTTGTTGTGATTAGTGCACTTAGAAACATATATGTGCAGTTCTTTTTGGTAGAGAGATTTATGTCCCTGAAAAACAAACACACAAACAAGCAAGCAAACAAACAATCCCTTTAAAAAATGGACAAAGTACATAAACAGACACTTCTCAAAGGAAGACATACAATCAGCCAACAAACACATGAAAAATGCTCAACCTCATTAATCATGAGAGAAATGCAAATCAAAATTTCAAGGAAATACCACCTAACAGCAGTAAGGCTGACTATCATTAATGGGCCAAAAACACAGGTGCTGCCACAGCTACAGAGAAACAGAAATGTGTCTACACTGTTGGTGGGAATGTAGCTTGTTCAACATCTATGCAAAGCAGTATGGTGACTTCTAAAAAAACAAAAAATCAAGTTTCTATATGATCCAGAAATTCCTCTCCAGGGAATATACCTGGAGGAAGATAAATTGCTTTTGCCTAATTTTTAATTGGATTTTTTTCTATTGAGTTGTTTAAGTTCCTTATATATTCTAGATATGAAACCCCTGTCAGATGTATAGTTTATAGATACTTTTTCCCATTCTGTAAGCTGTGTTTTCACTCTATTGGTAGTCTCCTTTGCTTTACAGAAGATTTTAGTTTTATATAATCCCATCTGCCTATTTTTGCTTTTGTTCCCTGTACTCTTATTTTTTAAAATTGTCCAGTCCAATTTATGATATAACTAATTTATTTTAAGTGTCAATTGTTTTGTATAAAACAAAGTATTTAGTTTCTTTCATCATATTTGGGGTACTCAATGTTGCCATGTTTTGCTCTAATTTTGTTTATAAAATTTGGGTGCCTTCCTCAAATTACATTTGCTCCAGAATTCCATTGCAAATGACTATAGCTATGTGTTGTCTGGATTTACTTTACCTAACAAGGTAAACCACCATGCTAATCTCAAGAACTTGATATGTCCTTTGTATTTTTTTCACATTAACATTTTTTTTTCAATTTTTCCCTTTAGCACCTTTTACTTCCTCATGCTTTTCTTTTCTATGTTTTCTTCCGATTTTAGAAATAGAAACAAAAATAGTGTTTTATCGGCATCAAGCTCTGGAATGGCATTGTGATTAAAAGTAGAAGGTCTGTATTCCTACTTCCTGAATCGAAATCCAAACTGTCCACTTACAAGCTCGGTGGCTTTGGTCAATTTTTTTTTACCTTATAATCTTCAGTTTTTTTTTCACTTGCCAAAGGGAGATTATAAACTTTCCCTAATACTTAGGGAAATATAACAGGATAATCATGCAACTTGTGAAGCACCATGGTTGGCATCTAGCCAACACTCAAAAGTTAGTTGTTTTATGATAGTTTTAATCAAAAGACAATTTATTTGGGGACCAAATTTTTATGACATTTGCTATTCATTCCTCACTTTAGAAGGGATAATGATGATCTGAAAATTATTAAATAGTTGACTTAATAAAGATCACTACATTTTTGAAATCCAATTTATATTATAATCACATCAATATAATTATATTATTCAGATCAAATTTTAATAAAGTCAGAATTTGAAAATATACACATAGCTACTGAATCCCTAAGTAGTTTCTCTCTTATCCACAGTTTTACTTTCCATAGTTTCAGTTATTCATGGTTAACCACAGTCTGAAAATATTACATAGAAAATTTCAGAAATAAATAATTCTTATGTTTTAAATCAAGTACTATTCTGAGTAGAATGATTAAATCTCATGCCCTTCCACTCCACCAGGATGGAAGTCATCCCTTTGTTTAGCATACTCACACTGCATATACTACTTGCCCATGCAAAATCATCATCATCACTGCACTTGATATCAAATCACTCACATTGTAATGGCTTGATGATCCAAGAATACCTGAAGCAGATACTCCTCCTTTTGATGTAACTTCAGAAGATTTTTGGTGGCCTAAACCTGCATCACAATGCCTACCTTGTTCACCTCTTTTCAGTTCATCACATTGACATCTTATCATCTTACATCATTACAAGAAGAATGAATACATACAATAAGATATTTTTGAGAGAAAGAAAAACATATTGTCATAGCTTCTACTACCATATATTGTTACATTTGTTATATCTTATTAGTTTCAATCTCTTACTATGCCCAACTTATGAATTAAATTTTTTCATAGGTATACATGTCTGGGGAAAAAATAATATAGATAGGGTTCTGTTCTATCTCCACTTTCAGTCATTCACTGGGGGTCTTGGAAACTATCTTCTCCATAGATAAAAGAAGACTACTGTACTTCTAATTTGTACTTACATTTGTTTTCTCTCAGAATTTTTTCATGTTTTTCTAAAATTTTTAATGTTTTTCTAAAATAAACTCAATAACCTATTTATAATTTATTACATTTTTCTTTTCCTTTTTTATTATAAAGATGTGGGGTACAATTCAGAATTAGGTATACAAACGTTGCTTATGCAGGTACCCTTATTGATGAGATATGCCCCTCCCTCCACTACAGTTTCTCTCAACTGCCAATACCACCCCCCCTCCTTACTAGTCCCTCTACTGCCAATCCCCTTCTTATAGTATTATAATTGTTCATTGTCTGCTTATGAGTGAGAACATATGGTATTCTGTACTTTGTTTCTGTGATAGATCACTGAGTATGATCGACTCTAAATCCAACAAAATTGGTGCAAAGTCCATAAGTTTGTTCTTCTTTATGGCTGCATAATATTCCATTGTGAACATGTACCACATTTTTTTAATCGAGTCCAGTTTTGACGTGCAGCATGGCTGGTTCCATGTTTTTGCTTTTGTGAATAGGGTTGCAACAAACATACAAGCGCAGGTATCTTTTTTGTAGAATGATTTGAGTTCCTCCAGGTATACTCCCAATAGGGGAATTGCTGGGTCACATGGATTTCTAGTTCTTTCAGAAGTTGCCACACTATCTTCCAAAGAGGTTGCACTAGTTTACATTCCCACCAGCAGTGTAGAAGCTTACCTTTTTCTTGGTATCCTCGGCAGCATCTGTTGTTTGTTTTATGAATGATGGCCATTCTTACAGGGATTAGGTGCTATCTCAATGTGGTTTTGATTTGCGTTTCTCTGATGATGAGTGAGGCTGAGCACTTTTTCATGTGTCTGTTGGCTGCCCATATATCTTCTTTTGAGAAGTGTCTATTCATGTCTTTTGCCCACTTTTTTATGGGGCTGGTTTTTTCCTTTCAGTGCGTTTGAGTTCCTTGTAGATCCTAAATGTTAGGCCTTTATCAGATATACAGTTGGCAAATTTTTTTTTTTCCATTCTGTGGGCTGTCTCCCTGCTCTCTTGATGGTTTCTTTTGCTTTGCAGAAGCTTGTTAGTTTGACGAGGTCCCACTTGTCTATCTTATTTCTTAAGGTATGGGCATTTAGGGTTCTGAATAGGAATTGGTTGCCAGTTCCAATTTCCATAAGTTTGTCTCTTGAGTTTTCTAAGATTCTTATAGTTTGATGTTTTACATTTAGGTCTTTGATCCATTTAGATTTAATTTTTGTGAATGGAGATAGGTAGGGGTCCTATTTCAATCTTCTGCATACGATCAGTCAACTTTCCCAGCCCCATTTAGTGAATAGGTTCTCCCTTCCCCAATGCTTGTTGCTGGAGACTTTGTCAAAGATGAGTTGGTTGAGAAATAGATGCTTTGCTTCCAAAATCTCTATCCTGTTCCATTGGTCTATATGCCTGTTCTTGTACCAATACCAGGCTGTTTTGATTATTGTAGCCTTATAGTAAAGTTTGAAGTTTGGAAATGTGAAGCCTCCTGCTTTGTTTATTTTGCTAAGGATTGTTTTGGCTATTTGTGGTCATTTATGTTTCCATATGAATTTCTGTATTGTCATTTCCAGGTCTGAGAAAGATGATGCTGGTAACTTAATGGGTATTTCATTGAATCTGTAGATTACCTTTGGTAGGATGGTCATTTTAACAATGTTGATTTTTCCTATCCAAGAGCATGGAATATTTTTCCATTTGCTTGTGTCTTCTTCGATTTCTTTGAGCAGTGTTTTGTAGTTCTCACTGTAATAGTCATTCACTTCTCTGGTTAGGAAGATGCTGAGGTATTTCTTTTTATTTGTGGCTATTGTGAATAGGATTGTGCATTTTATTTGGGTCTCTGCCTGCCTGTTATTGGTGTATAAGAATGCAACTGTCTTTTACACATTTATTTTGTACTCTGAGACTTTGCCAAAGTCTTTTATCAATGCAACCAGGTTTTTGAAAGATTCTCTTGGATTTTCAAGGTATAGGATCATATCATCAGCAATGAGCGATAAATGGACTTCCTCTTTTCCTCTTTGTATACCCCTGATTTACTTTTCTTGTCTAATTGCCCTAGCTAGGACTTCCAACACAATGCTGAACAAGATGGCTGAGAGTGGGCAGCCTTATCTTCTCCAAGTTTTCAGGGGAAATGTTTCCAGTTTCTCTCAATTTAGCAATATGTTAGCTGTGGGTTTGTCATAAATGGTCCTTACTATTTTGAGATATATTTCTTCTATACCTAGGTGTTTGAGGGTTTTCATCAAGAAGGGATGCTGGATTTTATCAAAAGTTTTTTCTGCATCTAATGAGATAATCATATGGTTCTTATTTTTACATCTGTTGATATATCTAATTATATTTATGGTTTTGCAAATGTTGAACCAGCCCTTTATCCTGGGGATGAAACCTACTTGGTCATGGTGGATAATTTTTGAGATGTGTTTTTGGATCTGATTTGCTAGAATCTTATTGAGGATTTTTGTATCTATGTTCATAAGGGATATTGGCCTATAGTTATCTTTTTTGTTGTTGGATCTTTACCCGGTTTGGTTATCAATGTGGTGTTAGCTTCATAAAATGATTTGGGGTGAATTCCATCTTTCTGGATTGCCTGGAGTACTTTTAATAGGATTGGTATCAGTTCTTCTTTGTACGTTTTGTAGAATTTTGCAGGAAAACCATCTTGTCCAGGGCTTTTTCTTGTAGGTAGTTTTTGTATGATAGATTCAATTTACTGGGTTGTTATTGGTCTATTTAGTGTCCTAATAATGCCTTCTTGTTTCAACCTGGGGAAACTGTGTGATGTCAGAAAGTCCTCTATTTCATTTAGGTTATGAAGTCTGTTTCCATATAGGTGTACATAGTAATCTCTGATCATCTTTTGTATTTCTTTGCGGTCAGTTGTGATTTGATCTTTTGTATTTCTCATCGTGTTTATTTGGAAGTTTTCTCTCTTTCTCTTGGTCATTCTGGCTAGGGTCCATCAATCTTGTTAATTCTTTTTAAGAGCCAGTTTTTTGTTTTGTTGATGTTTTCTATGATATTTTTGTCTTCTATGTTCCATATTTGGGATCTTATTTTGGTGATTTGGATTCTTCTTCTAAAGTTGGAGTTTTGGTGGCCTTCTCTTTCTAGCTCTCTTAGGTGATTTTTAAGCTCTCCACTTGTAATCTTTGCATTTTCTTGATGTGTGTTCGCAGTGATATAAATTCCCTTCTTAGAACTGAATTCATCACTTCCCAGAGATTTTGGTAAGATGTTTCTTCATTTTCATTTGTTTCCGGGAATCTTTTAATTTCTGCTTTGATTTCAGCATTGACCCAGAGTTGTTCAGCATCATGCTGTTTAGTGTCCTTATCTTCGTGGGCTTTGGGGAAATTTTGTTGGTGTTGATATTTGCTTTTATTCCACTGTATTCTGAGAATGTGCATGGCAAGATTTCAACCTTATGGAATTTGCCTATGCTCGATTTATAGTCAAGGATGTGATTGATCTTGGAGTATGTTCCATGTGGTGATGAGTAGAATGTATATTCTATGGTTGTTGAGTGGAATAATCTGTAGGTATCTGTTAAGTCCATTTGGTTGAGTGTCAAGTTTAGGTTCTGGATCTCCTTGTTGATTTTTTGTGTCGATAATCTATCTAGGGCTGTTATTGGGTATTCAGGTCCCCTGCTATAATAGTGTTAGAGTCAATATCTTTTTTTTGGTTACTTAATAGTTGTTTTATAAATGCTGGTGCTCCTGTGCTGGGTGCATAGATGTTTAGGATATTTCTTCTTGATTAATTTAACCCTTTATCATTATGTAGTGTCTGTTTGCATCTTTGAAAAATTTTGATTGCTTAAAGGTTGTTTTGTCTGATATTAAGATCACAACTACTGCCTTCTTTTGTGGTTCATTTGCCTTAAAACTTGTTTTCCATCCTTTAACTTTGAGTCTGTCTGTGTCCTTTGTAGTGAGGTGAGTCTCCTGGATGCAGCAAATAATTGGGTCCTAGTTTCTTATCCAGTTTGCCACTCTGTTTCATTTTAGTTTTGCATTTAGTCCATTCACATTCAGGCTGATTATTGAAATGTGATTGCCTGTCCCTGTCATGAGGTTCCCATGAAGCTTTTTCTATTTTCTTGTTTTCATTTGACTTTGGGGTTGATGTTTGTGTGTGTTTTCAAGTTTCTTGTCATGCTGTCTTCTCAGTTGATTCTGTGCTCTGCTAATCTCTTGGGAGGTATGTGGTCATTATTTTCTTTCTTCTGTGCTTAATAGCTTTTTACATGTCTCCTATAGAGCTGGTCTGGAAGTTGCATAATCTCTTAGGGTTTGGATGTCTGGGAAGGATTTCAGTTCCCTGTCACTGATGAAACTGAGCTTGACTGGATAGGAAATCCTATGTTGAAATTGTTTATCCGTGAGGACTTTGAATGTAGGACTCCAGTCCCTTCTTGCTTGTAGTGCTTCTGCCAATAAGTCTGCTGCTATTCTGATTGGTTTTCCTCAGTTGGTAGTCTGACCTTTCTCTCTTGCTGCCTTTAGATTTTTTCTTTTTTGCCTACTTTGTGTAGGCAAATTACTACGTGTCTAGGAGTTGGTCTTCTCATTTGATGTCTTGTGGAGGTTCTCTGAATCTCTTGTGCTTGGCTGGTCACATCTCTGGTGAGATGGGGAAAGTTTCCTTGGATTACCTCCAGGAATACTTGCTACAAGTTGTTCTCCATTTCCCTTTCTTCTTCTGGGATACCAATCAGGCATAGGTTTGGCCTCTTGATATAATCACACATCTCTTGTAGGTTTTGCTCTTTCTTTCTGAGTCTTCTTTCTATGTTTCTTACAGATTGGGTTAATTCCATGTTCTGATCTTCAATTTCTGAGACTTTTTCTTCAACTAGATTAATTCTGCTTTCCCTGCTTATCATCTTGTTATTTATTTCCTGGATGAAATTCTTTATTGCCAAAATCTCTGTTACATGTTCTTTCAGTGTGGCAGCTTGTCTTTTTTGAGTGTTATTCCCTCATTCCATACATTTCCTAATCTCTGTTGTTTATTGGGGCCAGTCATTGATGACTTCCATTGCTTTGGCATCAAGGTGTGATTTTTCAGTTTTGTCTTTGGTACAGTTGAAATTGCCTGTGGTCTTCCTTTGGTTTTTCTTCATTTGTGACAGATGTCTTGTTTTTCTCTTAGGTTCTATTATTCAGTGTCAATGGGAGAGGATTTCCCTTCTGATGTTTGCTCTATCCTCTATTCTTCCCTGATCTGGGTTCTGGATTTTTTTCTATTTTGAAATAGGATGGTGGATGGGAAGGTTTGCTGTCTCTTGTAGTTTTTGAAATTTGAATAATGTAGGGATGGGGCGTGAGGATTCAGAAACTATTTGCAAATTACAATGTTCACTGTAGTATGTGTTCCATGAGACCCATTCCCCACCACCACTCTATATAATGATACAAAGCAGAAAGCAATGCAAAAAACAATTGAATACACACACACACACACACAGACCTACACACACACCCCAAAACAAATTGGAATAACAAAAAGGTGAAACAAAACAAACAACAACATAAAAAAAAACCTGAGAAAATTAAACACACACATACCTAGCACAAAGTGAATAGAGAAGAAAAACAGAAAGATGGGGAAAAAAGGGAATGTAGATTGAACCCTAACACATATATTGACACACACCTTAAACCATGAAAAATGAAAATAAAACACCCAGAAGAACAAAAGAGCAAAAACAAACCAACAACAACAAAGTTAAAAGAGGAACACTCAATCATTCACATGGACACATAAACTGAAAATGACAAAAGAAGAAAAAAACAGAAAAAGAAAAGAAAAAATATTTTGGTGGAATGCAGATCAGACCCTCACACACACATTCATGCACAAAGAAAAATATTTTTTAAATAGATGAACTAACAGTCAAAACATTAAAAAAATTTTAAATTAATAATTAAAAACTAAAACAAACCCTGCCTTCTTGTGGCAGGCTCTGTAATTGTTCCTCTGATCAGGTCTATCCCACAGAGCCACCTCTTTCACTCTCAGTGTTGGAGCAGGCAAAGAGGAGGGGCAGTGGAGGTGGGTGGGGCTGCCGTCTTCCCCTGACACTTGGTATGGGGAGGTGTGAGAATGTCTCTTCCCCATGTAGGTACTCACGGTGGATGCCCCAACCAGGCCTAACCTGGAATGGAGTTCTCCTATTGCGACTGACATCTAGGTTCTGCCTGGGTTTGTCCCTCCCAGTAATGGCCTAGTTATGTGGGTCTGACATTCAGAAGATTGCTGGGGAGGAGGGGTTTTGAGTCAGTCCCAGACTCACCACTGATCTCTTTGGAGTCCTTCCCCATCTTTTTCTGGCCACACACTTTGTTCCATGGCTGGATCAGAGGAAGGGCTAGAGTGCCTGGAACTCAGCACTTGGCAGGTGGCTTTGAAGTTTGTGCTCTCAAGATATTCACTCTGGTTCACAATCAATTCCTGAGTAGTTGATCCACCAGTCACAGATATTGGGTGTGTTGCTCCATGATGAGTAAGATGGAGCACTTTCATGCCTTGTCTTCAAGATCATGGCAGGGTGCCTCTCTTTTCCTCTTCTGTGATACTTTGCCTCTGGACTCTCTCAGAAGCCCCTGCTGCCAGTGCCCTGCCAGGCGCTGAAGTGGTGAGGCAAATACTGGAGGCAGCAGTCTCTTCTGTTGCAATGGTGAGGCAGAGCCTGGGGCGATGGGCTCTCCCCATGACTTTTTCACAGGAAAACTTTTGTCCGTTAAAAAAAAATAATGGTGCTTGGCTTCTGCAACCTGGCAAGAGCCTGGGATGAAGCAGAGAAGCTCCATCAGCAGCTGTTGTGCCAGGGACCTGACTACTTGCTCACGAGCCCTCATTTAGAAAGTCTCTCCCAGCATTTTCTTCCCAGGAAAGGTTTTGTTGATTTTTAAAAAAATGGTGCTTGGCCTCTGCATCCTGGGAATCGCTAGAGTCCAAGCCCAGCAGCTGTGGCACCAGCTATCCCAAGAGAGCCCTTCTGCTAGCTCCCTAGCCCTCACTCAGTCACACACTCGCATGCCCACTCACTCACCAGCACGTACACAAAATTATCCATACACTCACTCACTCACACCAGAACTTGCATAGTCTGACAGGCTTGGCCACCATCTTCCTGCTGTGTCACATTTTTATTTTTTAGCATAATCATTTCTTTTTAAACCTTTATTATCTTCTATTTATTTGCCTTTCCTTGAGTATATTAATTTTTTCTAAGTTGAATACTTAATTTGTTTCATTAAATAATAAACACTTCAGAAATGCATACTTGTGTTTTTTTCAGTTCCAATATGATTTCTTCAAATATGGCATTGATTTTCACTTCTTTTCCAGATTTTCTGATTCATTATTTAGAATCACCTATAAATGTTTGGTTAGGTTTGCATATGTGTATTTTATATTAATTACCATCAGTGGGAGACTGAATTATTGGTACCAATCTTTTATTTTCCTCTGTACCACAAAAGGGTTAGTATGTTCAATATATGTGAAAGTCTAAAAAACCTGCCAGACATATATATATAGAGAGAGAATATATATAATTATATATAATATTAACAATAATAAATATATATTATATAATATATATCACTGCAAAAGATAAAAAAATGCACCTCCACTAAATATATGAAAAGATGGGTGATCAATTTTATATCAGCAAAATGTGAATTAATTTTATTATGAGATGTAACTGTACATTCACCATGATGAAAAAAACAACTGAAATTTCAAGTTGTGACAAGAAATTACAATAACAGAATTTCTCATATACTGCCATGATGACAAAGTAATTGAAAAATAACAAGGCAAAAACTATACCAGAAAAAGTCACACAAGTATGGAAGACTTTATTCAAGGCTGTTTCAGTAGGGGAGAGAGACTAGAACTCAGGCTGAACTCAACTCCACTGGGAAAAACAAAAATAAAAGCAAAACAAAACAAACCAACAAAGAAAAGATTTTTAAAATGGTAAGAGAGTTTTTTCGTTTTTTTAGAGTCAGAATGAGGACAATCACAGGCCATCTGTGTTTACTAATTGGCTTTATTCAAAGGAAAAATAAACTTTCTAGTATTTTCTCTATAAGAAGTAGTTTTAGGACTTGGAACAAAGTGCCCACTGAAATTAGGTTCCTTGGCCTCTCTCAGAGATTAGGAAAAAAGGGATTCTAACTTCTTTGATGATTACATTTCAAAGGAGTTGGTTTTAGATCTTTTAGAATGATATTTCTGGATTGTAAAACTGGCAAGAGACATTTAAAAGATTTACATCATAAAGGGGCAGAGTAAGAATTTATAATTGCTAGTTTATTTTTTTTTTCTCTTTAGCATCAAGGAGAACCTCAAAGATTTTCTTTTCTTTTATTATTATTGCTGTTATTATTTTTATTTTAGAGATAGGAGGTAAATATTCTAAGAAAAGGAAGATGGGCTTCCATGATTAGGCCATCAAGATTGCTAAGAGACTGGGTTAGAAGAAGGCCCAGGACCTTGAGGAAAGGGGAAATCTCTAAAGTTTAGTCATCTAAAGGAAACATTAAGGTCATCTTGGTCAAAAACAATACAGCATTATAATTAAAAGTTAAATAGATGCATATTATATGTCCCAACAAGTCTATTCCCAGAATACACTGTAGGGATATCTTCATAAATGCACTGTAGTTATTCATGAGTTAAAATTATAATGCAAAGTTTTCAGGAAGCAAACTTATTTTTGTGTTTTTGTCCCTTTCATCTGAGCTTTGGGATTCATTAATCCCCTGCCCCACATTGAAAATTCAAGCAGAAGTATGCAAAGATGGAGACGGAACAGGTCAGGCTGTGAGAGTCTCTGCAAAAGTGAGTGTCCATAAAGACTCTCTGTGTGAGTAGGTGTGTGCTGGTGGGTGAGTGAAAGTCTGTCTGAGGGGAGATTCGGGTTCATGTGCCCCAGGCTCTCCTCTGGAGGTGACTGCAACCCCTCACTGCCCTGAGAATGGAGCCACCAGCATGTAAGATCATCTGCTGTTCACAGGACTCTCCTGAGAAAAGCCTGCCAAATCCAGCTAATTCTCATCCCTTGACGCCTGGTCCACACCACCACCTGTTATAACAAATCAACTGGAGTCCGGATCCAATCAGTAGAGAGAGAAGATCAGGGAAAGCCAGAGAGGAGCCCCATCCTCAGTAAGGAAACATGGACTGCAGCCACTTTATCTGTCCCAGGACATGATAGAGACCTGTATTGCCCTGCCCAGCTCTGCCCAGGCTCCAACTTGGGACCTAAGGTAATATCATCAAACTGGGAGAGACAGAAGCCCCTCTCCCATGCTGGATCAGACATAGACAGGTCAGATCTGAGTGACAGACTTGACAGGCAGCAAGCCAGGTGAGTCCAGATCTGATCCACCCTCCTTCCACAGTAGGCTGGGGGCATCTGACCCAAGCTGAGAGCAACTCTATCAGTCAGTGCTGAAAACAGACGGGAGGGGCTAGAGGTCAGAGCTGAAAGGAAGGTAGACTTATAGAAATTACCTCAGAGTGAGTTTGGTTCCTTCGTTTTTGTTTGTTTTTGTCTGTTTGTTTTGCTCATTTTTGTTTTTTAATTTTAGTTTCTTTTTCTCTCTTTGGTTTTTGATAATATTTTTGTACTTGCTTTGTTTCTGTTATTTTATTATTATTTTGTCTTTAGACATCCTGTTTGTGTATAGGAAGAGTACAACAATAGGGAAGATTTTGTTGGTTTGTGTGCTTGTATGATCGTCTGTATGTTTTAATTTTTTTTTTCTTTTACTCTTTTCTGTCTTTGTGTTTCTTCTCATTTGTTAGTTAGTACGTCTGTCTGTTTTTCCTAATATTCTTCTCTCCACCTTCCTTTTGCCCCCTCCTTCTTTTTCCCATTCTTTTCCTTTTTCTTACCTCATTTTGCTTTCAGGGAGCAAATGTATAACCCCACTGCATGGACAGAGTATAAGGCAGTGAGAACTGGGTTCCAGGGTGCCCATACACCCTGTCAGTGGATACTGGGATCTGCAGATGGATTCTGAATCACAGCTCTCCCCTCAATTAAATGTCAAAATTACAAAAAGTACAGCCCTCAAACCAAAGTCCAGCTTCAGAATTGAACAAAGCCAGAGGATCCACATAAGGAAGAACAGGAGACTGAGCAAACAGAATTAAAAACAACCCCCATCCCTGAACAACAGAATTAAATGAGAAGGGGGAAAAAGCGTGTGGAGGGGGAGAAAAATCTACACAAATGAAGAAACACCAAAAGAAGAATATGGGTCTCACATAGACCCCTGGGAGGTCAGACACTGAGAAAACAGCCTTTGGAACACAAACAAAAACGAGCCCCCAGAATGAATGGTCTCAAACTACAAACCCAGATATCAAGACCTTAATAGAGAGAATGAAAAGAATTGAGGCGATACAAGAGGAAAATAGGAAGGAGTTTATAACTAAGATAACAACAGTAAGAATACTGTGAATGAAATAAATAACAAACTGATAAGCATGGAAAGCAGAATTAACCAAGCAGAAGGAAGACTCTCAGAGCCTGAGGACAAAAATATAGAACTAACCCAAACTGTCAAAAACATAGAAAAGAAGCTTTAAAGTCAGAACAAAACCTTCAAGAGATGAGCAATTATTTTAAGAGGCCAAATCTAAGAGTAATGGGACTTCCTGAGGCAGAAAGAGAGACAGAGACCACATTGGAACAAATATTCCATGAAATTATTCAAGAAAACTTCCCTCATCTCATCAGTGATGTGACCATTCAAATATAAGATATTCGGACAACCTCTGTGCGTCAACAAATGAGAAGATCAACTCTCAGACACATAGTAATTAACCTAACAAAGTAGGTATGAAAGAAAAAATCATAAAGGCAGCAAGAAAAAAAAGGTCAGACTACCAACCGGGGAAGACCAATTCAAATAGTAGCAGATTTATCTATAGAAACACTTCACACTAGGAGAGCTTGGAGCTCAATCTACAAAGTTCTCAAAGATAAACAATTTTAACCAAAAATAACCTACACAGCTAAGCTAAGCTTCATCAGTGATGAATAATTAAAATCTTTTCCAGCCGGGCTCGGTGGCTCAGCCTTTAATCCTGTGCCTTTGGGAGGTTGAGGTGAGTGGATTGCCTGAGCCCGCGGGTTCAAGACCGGCCTGGGCAGTGAGACCTCATCTCTACAATAAATCAAAAAATCAGCCGGCATAGTAGCACATGCCTGTAATTCCGGCTACTCGGAAGGCTGAGGCAGAAGGATTGCTGGAGCCCAGCAGGTTGAGGCTGTGGTGGCCGGGAGTGACTACTGCACTCCAGTCTGGGTGACAGAGTGAGACTCCAACTCAAAAAAAAAATATATCTTTTCCAAACATTCAATACCTAACAATTATGCTGCCTCTAGACCAGCTCTACAAGAAACAATTAAGAAAATATTAAACACAAAAGAGAGGAAAAAAAGAACGCCAATGTTCTTAATAAGAGTGCAGGAAGGAGACGGGGCAAGATGGCGATGGCATAGGTGAACTGGTGAGATTCTCTGAACATGAGTTCCCAAAAAGGTTATTACTTCTCTACCCCCATCCCCCAGCCCACCACCAATCGTGCTGGGGTCAGGCCCAGGAACTTCAGTCCCATGCAAGGTCAGATATTGTGCGCCCCCCACTGCTGCTGTTCTACTCATGTGTGGAAGTCTCCAGTCCCAGCCCCCTCCAGATCCCTCCCCGGCTGCATTGTCTCCAGTCCAGGCACCTGGCACCAAGTCACCGGTCACACAGGGAGGCTCTGGGCGCCCGCCCCTCAGAGACACCGGTCCCATTCCTGGCTGAAGTACTCTGTAGGGTCCCGGCACCACTCTCGCCACTTACAGCCTGCCCTTTGGAACTTTGGAGCTCTGGAACTCCGGGTCTACCCTGGCTGAGGCACTCAGCATGAGACCCCAAGCCGGAGGACCCAGACAAGCAGAGAAAAACAGATCTGCTTAAACTGCCTCGCCATTCTCCAGGCAGAGACTTCCATTGCCCCGCCCACCTAGCAACAAACTTTACCTCATTTCCTAAGGTCAGATATTGCAGCGTGCGGGGAAGTTTTGGGTCCCTGCTCCTTCCGGCTCTCTCCCCGGCTGCATTGTCTCCAGCCCGGCACCTGGCACCGCCGGTCACGCAGGGAGGCTCTGAGCACTCGCCCCTCAGAGACACCGGTCCCATTCCTGGTTGAAGTACTCTGTAGGGTCCCAGCACCACTCTCGCTGCTCACAGCCTGCCCTTTGGAACTTTGGAGCTCTGGAACTCCGTGTCCACCCTGGCTGAGGCACTCAGCGTGAGACCCCAAGCCGGAGGACCCAGACAAGTGGAGAAAAACAGATCTGCTTAAACTGCCTTGCCATTCTCCAGGCAGAGACTTCCATTGCCCCGCCCACCTAGCAACAAACTTTACCTCATTTCCTAAGGCCAGATATTGCAGTGTGTGGGGAAGTTTTGGGTCCCTGCTCCCTCCGGCTCTCTCCCTGGCTGCATTGTCTCCAGCCCGGCACCCGGCACCACCGGTCAGACAGGGAGGCTCTGGGCGCCTGCCCCTCAGAGACACTGGTCCCATTCCTGGCTGAAGTACCCTGTGGGGGGCCCAGATCCACTCTCGCCACCCACTGCCTGCCCTTTGGAGCTTTGGAGCTCTGGAACTCCGGGCCCACCCAGGCTGAGGCACTCAGTGCAAGACCCCAAGCCGGGGGACCCAGACAAGTGGAGAAAAACAGATCTGGGTAAACTACCTTGCTATTCTCCAGGCAGAGACTTCCATTGTCCTGCCCACCTATCAACAAACTTTACCTCAGTTCCTAAGGCAACAGCTCAAAACAGGAGACAAAGCCCCACCCCTATGCTGCAACGAAAAACAAAAGGGAGAGGCTGGAATCGGAGATCACAGAAGTGACTCTAGTCTGATCGCTTATTTTGACTTATGATTTTATCATTGAAACTGTTGGTCTAGATTACGTTTGGTGTTTACCTTCTGACTTATACTGTTTCTTGATTTTTTTGGCCTGTCTCTGTGTAGCTATCAGTATTCTTTAGGGAGTCTTTCTTACCTGTCTTTTTTCACTTCTTCCCAGCCCTGTGTCTCTCTCTCACCTGAGAGTTGGTATGTATATCTGTTTTCCCTCTCGCACCTCTCTCTTTTGCTTATTTTGACTGATGATTTTATCATTGTAACTTTTGGTTTAGATCACTTCTGTTGTTTACCTTCTGATCTACACTGTCTCTCGATTTTATTGACCTGTGTCTGTGTAGCTATCAGTACTCCTTAGGGAATCTTTCTTACGTGTCTTTCTTCACTTCTTCCCGGCCCTGTGACTCTTTCTCGCCTGATAGCTGGTATGTATATCTGTTATCCCTCTCGCACTTCTCTCTTTCGCTTATTTAGACTTATGATTTTATCATTGTAACTGTTGGTTTAGATCACGTTTGTTGTTTACCTTCTGACTTACACTGTTTCTAGATTTTATTGCCCTGTCTCTGTGTATCTATCAGTCCTCTTTAGGGAATCTTTCTTACGTGTCTTTCTTCACCTCTTCCCAGCCCTGTGTCTCGTTCTCACCTGATAGTTGGTATGTATATCTGTTTTCCCTCTCGCACTTCTCTCTTTCTAACTCCCTATTGACCCCACCCTTCCTCCATTCTTTTCCTCTTTATATGCCCCCTTTTTAAATCTAGGGACCAAGACTGCATACTGCTGAATAGACAGACTGTAAAGCAGAGGGAAAAGTGAACAAAGCCAGAAGACCCTCATAAGGAAGAACAGGTCATTGCAGAAGAGAAATAAAAGCAACCCCACCTTCCCTCAAAAACAGAATTGAAGAGGGGGAGGGAAAAGGGGAAGAGGGAGAAAAA
>NW_007257899.1:2906-3682 GCF_000164805.1 Carlito syrichta | reverse complement strand
CACATTGGAACAAACTTTCCACGAGATCATCAAGAAAATTTCCCTCATCTAATCAGTGATACAAAAATTCAAACACAAGAGATTCAGAGAACCCCCGCAAGACAACAAATGAGAAGACCAACTCCTAGACACATAATAATTCGCCTAAATAAAGTAGGCACAAAAGAAAAAATCCTAAAGGCAGCAAGAGAAAAAGGCCAGATCACCCACCATGGAAGACCAATCAGAATAGCAGCAGATTTATCTGCAGAAACCCTGCAGGCTAGGAGAGCTTGGAGCCCTATCTTCAAAGTCCTAAAGGATAAACAATTTCAACCAAGAATAACCTACCCAGCCAAGCTAAGCTTCATCAGTGAGGGAGAATTAAAATCTTTCCCAGATATCCAATCCCTAAGAACTTATGCAGCCACAAAACCATCTCTACATGAAACACTTAAGAAAGTACTAAACACAGAAGAAAAGGAAAAAAGAACAACGTTCTTCACAAGAGTACAGGGAAAAGAATAAAATATACACGAACCAACCCCAAAAGCAAAAGAAAGACAAAAAAAAGAAAAAAGAAAAAACCAAGTGGAAGAACAATAACTCAATAAGAACTCCATGATAGGGATGAACTCTCACATTTCAATAATTAGTCTGAATGTGAATGGACTAAACGCACCACTGAAAAGACATAGAATGACAAAATGGATAAAATATCACCAGGCAACAATATACTGCCTTCAAGAGACCCATCTCACTAGAAAGGACATACACAGACGCAAAGTAAGAGGATG
>NW_007257899.1:0-2680 GCF_000164805.1 Carlito syrichta | reverse complement strand
ACCACAGAATACACATTCTACTCATCACCACATGGAACATATTCTAAGATCGACCACATAATCGGACACAAATCAAGTATAAGCAAATTTAAAAGAATTGAAATTCTACCATGCACCTTCTCGGATCACAGTGAATAAAAATAAACATTGACACCAACAAAGTCCCCCCAAAACCCACAAAGACATGGACACTAAACAGCATGATGCTAAACAACTCCTGGGTCAATGATGACTTCAAAACAGAGATCAAAAGATACCTGGAAACAAATGAAAAGTGAAGAAACATCTTACTAAAATCTCTGGGATGCCTTGAAAGCTGTAATAAGAGGGGAATTTATATCCCTACAAACACACATGAGGAAAATGGAAAGAACAGAAATTGACAACCTAACAAGCCACCTACAGAAGCTGGAAAAGCAAGACCACAAAAACCTAATTTCAGCAGAAGAATCCAGATCACCAAAATAAAAGCCCCAATCCAGGACATAGAAGACAAAAAGATAATAGAAAAAAAATCAATGAAACAAAAAGCTGGTTCTTCAAAAGAATAAACAAGATCGATGGTCCCCTAGCTAGACTGACCAAGAAAAAACGAGAAAAAAAACCAAATAAGCACAATCAGAAACACAAAAGATGAAGTCACATCTGACCCTGAAGAAATACAAAAGATCATTAGAGACTACTACGTACACTTGTATGGAAAGAAACTTGAAAACCTTAAGGAAATGGAGGACTTTCTGACATCACACAACCCACCTAAGTTGGAACAAGAAGAAACTGAGACCCTAAATAAACCAATAACAATCAAGGAAATCGACTACGTAATAAGAAAACTTCCTACAAAAAAAAGCCCTGGACCAGATGGCTTTCCAGCAGAATTCTACAAGACATTTAAGGAGGAGCTGATACCAATCCTACCGAAGGTATTCCAGGCGATTGAAAAAGATGGAACACTCCCCAAATCATTTTACGAAGCCAACATCACATTGATACCCAAGCCAGGTAAAGATTCAGTAAAGAAAGAGAACTACAGGCCAATATCTTTGATGAACATAGGTGCTAAAATTCTCAACAAGATCCTAGCAAACCGGATTCAGTAATACATCTCAAAAATCATCCACCATGACCAAGTAGGCTTCATTCTTGGGATGCAAGGCTGGTTCAACATTCGTAAAACCATAAATGTTATTAAATACATCAACAGATGTCAAAACAAAAACCACATGATTATATCATGAGATGCAGAAAAAGCTTTTGATAAAATCCAGCACCCCTTCTTGATAAAAACCCTTGAACATCTAGGCATACGGGGAACATACCTCAAAATAGTAAAAGCCATCTACGAGAAACCCACAGCCAGCATACTCCTAAATGGACAAAAATTGGAACCAATTCCCCTGAAAACTGGAACTAGACAAGGATGCCCACTCTCTCCCCTCCTGTTCAACATAGTATTGGAAGTCCTGGCTAAAGCAATCAGAGAAGAGGAGGCAATCAGAGGTATTCAAATAGGAAAAGAGGAAGTCAAGTTATCTCTCTATGCAGATGACATGATGGTGTACCTTGAAAACCCAAGAGAATCTGTCAAAGGTCTCCTTACATTGATAAAAGCCTTTGGCAAAGTCTCAGGATACAAAATAAATGTACAAAAGACAATCGCATTTCTCTACACCAATAATAAACAAACAGAAACCCAAATAAAAAACACAGTTCCATTCACAATAGCCACCAAAAAAATGAAATACCTTGGCATCTTCCTGACCAGAGACGTGAAAGACCTTTACAATGAAAATTACAAAACACTGCTCAAAGAAATCAAAGCTGACATGAACAAGTGGAAAAATATCCCATGCTCATGGATCGGAAGAATCAACATTGTGAAGATGTCCATCTTACCTAAGGCAATCTACAAATTCAATGCAATACCCATCAAATTACCAACAACATTCTTCTCAGACCTAGAAAAAACAACATAGGAATTCATATGAAAACACAAACGTCCAAGAATAGTCAGAACATCCTCAGCAAAAAAAACAAAGTAGGTGGTATCATACTACCAGACTTCAAACTTTACTATAAAGCTACAATCATCAAAACAGCTTGGTATTGGTATAGGATCAGGCATATAGATCAATGGAATACAATTGAGATTTCAGAAGCAATACCTCAATTTCTCAACCAACTCATTTTCGACAAAGCCTCCACACCTACCACTGGGGAGAAGAGAACCTATTCAGTAAATGGTGCTGGGAAAACTGGTTGACCACATGCAGAAGATTGAAACAGGACCCCTATCTATCCCCATGCCTAAAGTTAATTCCAAATGGATCAGAGACCTAAATGTAAAACCTCAAACCATAAGAACCTTAGAAAATGAAGGAAATACCCTCATGGAAATCGGAACTGGCATCCAATTCCTGAACAAAACCCAAAACCCACAGCTCATAAGCGAGAAAATAGATAAGTGGGACCTTATTAAACTGACAAGCTTCTGCAAAGCCAAATAAACCATCAAGAGAGCAGGGAGACAGCCTACAGCCTGGGAAAAAATATTTACCAACACCAGGTCTGTCAAAGGCTTAACATCCTGGATCTACAAGGAACTCAAACATGCTGAAAAGAAAAAAACAAACAACCTCATTATAAAATGGGCAAAAGATATGAAACAGACAATTCACAA
>NW_007257898.1:0-2724 GCF_000164805.1 Carlito syrichta | reverse complement strand
AATGGAATGGAAAGGAATAGAGTGGAATGCATTGAAATGGAGATGAATGGAATGGATAGGAACGGAATGGAACTGAATGGAATGGAAAGGAATGGAGAGGAATGGAAGGCAATCGAAAGGAATGGAAAGAAGAGGAATAGAATAGAGAGGAATGGAATGGAAAGGATTGAAATTGAATGAAAAAGAAAGGAGTTGAAGAGAATAGAAGGGAATGGAATGCAGAGGAATGGAATGGAATGCATTCGAATGAAGATTAAAGGAATGGAGGGGAATGGAAAGGAGTGAAATAGAATGTTGAAGAATGAAATGGAAAGGAATTGATTGGAGAACCATGGAGACGAACGGAATGGAATGGAGTGCAATGGAATAAAGATGAAGAAATGGAGAGGAATGGAATAGACAGAAATTGAATGCTTACGAATGGAATGGAATTCAATGGAAGGGAAGGGAATGGAGTGGGAAGGAATACAGTGGAATGGGATGGACAGGAATGGAATGGAATGGAGTGTAATGGAATGGAATGAAGAGGAGTAGAATGGAGAGGAATGGGATGGAGTTGAATGGAATGGAATGTAGAGGCATCTATAGGTAAGGAATGGAAAGATTTAAAAAGATGGAATGGAATATAAAGAAATGGAATGGAAACAAATGAAATGGAGACAAAAGTAAGACTATGGAATGCAGAAGAGTGGAAAGGAATGAAAAGAAAGGAATATAATGAAGAGGAAAGGAAAGGCGGAGAGTGGAATGGAATGGAATACAATGGAATGTAATGGAATGAAGAAGAATGAAATGGAAAGGAAGGGAGAAGAATAGCATGGAATGGAATGCCTGAAGCAGAATGGAATGGAATGGAGATGAATAGAATGTAGAATAGAGGAATGGAGAGGAATAGAAAGGAGAGGAATAGAATAGAGAGGATTGGAGTAGAAAGGAATACAATGGAATGGAATGGAGAAGAAAGGAATTGAAAGGGAAGTAGTGGAGTGGAATAGAATGGAGAGGAATGGAATGGAAAGAAATGGAATGGAGAGAAATGGAATGGAGAGAATTGGAATAGAGAGAAAGGGAAAAAAGAGGAATGGAATGGAACTGAAAGGAAGGGAATTGTATTTAGAGGAATGAATGGAAAGGAATGGACTGGAATAGAGTGTAATGCATTGAAATGGAGGTGAATGTAATGGATAGAAATGGAATGGAACTGAATGGAATGGGAAGCAATGGAGAGGAATGGAAAGGAATGGAAAGAAATGAAATGGAATGGAAAGAAGGGGAATAGAATGGAGAGGAATGTAATGGAAAGGATTGAAATTGAATGGAGAAGAGAGTGAAAAAGAATGAAGGGAATGGAATGCCAAGGAATGGAATGGAATGGAATGAATTCGAATGAAGATTAATGGAATGGAGGGGAATGGAATGGAGTGAAATAGAATGTTGAAGAATGGAATGGAAGGGAATTGATTGGAGAGCAATGGAGACTAACTGAATGGAATGGAATGGAGTGCAATGGAATAAAGTTGAAAGTAATGGAGAGAAATGGAATAGAGAGAAATTGAATGCATAGGATCGGAATGGAATTCAATGGAAGGGAGAGGAAAGGATTGGAAAAGAAAACAGTGGAATGGGATGGAAAGGAATTAAATGAAATGGAATGGGATGGAGTGGAGTGGAATGGAACGGAATGTAAAGGAGAGGAATGGAGAGGAATGGAATGGAGTGGAATGGAATGGGATGTAGAGGCATCCAAAGGTAAGGAATGGAAAGACATTTAAAAAGATGTAATGGGATATAGAGAAATGGAATGGAAACTAATGAAATAGAGAGAAAAGTAAGGCAATGGAATGTAGAAGAGTGGAAGCAAATGAAAAGAAAGGAATATAATGAAGAGGAATGGAATGAAGGAGAGTGGAATGGAATGGAAAGAAATGGAATAGAATGGAATGAAGAGGAATGGATTGGAATTGAATGGGGAGGAGTAGCATAGAATGAAATGCCTGAGAATGGAATGGAATGGAGATGAATAGAATGCAGAATAAGGGAATGGAGAGGAATAGACCGGAGAGGAATAGAATGGATAGGATTTGAGTAGAAAGGAATACAATGGAATGGAATGGAGAAGAAGGGAATGGAAAGGGAAGTAGTGGAGTGGAATGAAATGGAGAAGAATGCAATGGAGGGGAATTGAATGGAATGTAGAGGAATCCAAAGTTAAGGAATGGAAAGCAATATAAAAATATGGAATGGAATATAGAGGAATGGAATGGAAAAGAATGTAATGGAGAGAAAAGGAAGAGAATGGAATGGATAATAGTGGAATGGAATGGACAGAAATGGAATATAATGAAGAGCAATGAAATGGAATAGTGGAATGGAGTGAAATCCAATGGAATGTAATGGAATGAGAGGAATGGAATGGAGAGGAATTAAAGGGAAAGGAATGGAATGGAAGGAAATGAAGTGAAATGGAATGCAGAGAAACGGAATGGAGGGAAGTGAAGAGGAATGGAATGGAATCAATGGAATGGAGAAGAATGGAATGGAAGAAATGCAATTGAGTGTAAAGAAATTGAATGGAAGCGAGAGAAATGGAAAGGAATGGAATGAAATGGAAAGGAATGGAATGCAGAGGAAAGGAAAGGAATGGAGTGGAATGGAATGGATTTGAATGGAATGGAATGGAAATAAGAGAAATGGAAAGGAGAAATGGAATGCAATGGAATTGGA
>NW_007257897.1:2781-3719 GCF_000164805.1 Carlito syrichta | reverse complement strand
TGTGTAATTTAAACCCAAGATTCCTGGTTCCCTTTCAGAAGACACATTAAAAATGTGGCGACATAGAAGCCCAGATTGCAGATTAACCTTTAAAAGGGAACTTGTAGATTTAGGCTATTGAGAACTCCAAGAACCGGATTCCCTTTCCGTTCTGAGCAAGATGCCCTCTTTTTCCCTGTGTATGTGTATTCCAAAACTCTGTATACAAAAATGTAGATGCCCAGATGTTTCCTAGGGACGTGGCAAACATGATTCGTGGTTACATTTAAATAATTCGTCCTAAACATTTGGAAACTGCAAAACCCTCAGCCCCTCTCCAAATAAAAGTACAAACGAAAATTTAATTTAAGGATTACCACGTTCATCTTAAGACCTGGGTTACATCCAAATACGGCAAGAAGATACTTTTGTTCCGGGAATCTGGCCTTAGTTGTCCCAAGGAACATAAGGGACTTGTATTACCAGATACACGTTTACAACTCTCAGGAGGACTAGAATGTTGCTGAAATCCTGAAAAGAGTGATCCATAAAATTCACAAGCCTAATAGCTCTGAAACATGAGACGAGTTTGAAGCCGTGATTCTTGTTTATCTCATAGCAAGACACCCTGAGAATTTTTAGGATTTGGGACTAGTGTATCACAGATTCCATATTCTTCCTTAGCGAGGGGCCGTGTAATGTCCTGTATATGAGGACTCCTTATCCCCAGAATCCTGATGGGAAACTCTGATTTTTGTTTAGCCCTTAGCAAGATGTTATGTAGATATTGTGATAGAGGTACCGTGTAAAAGAGGTTTCTTGTCTCCTTAGCAATAGATCATGTAGATTCTGTATATGAGGACTGCTGTTGCCTAGGTTGCAGCTTCTAAACTCTGATTCTTGTTTAGCCCACAGCAGATGGCCTGTTGCTTTTTAGGACTGAGGACTGCTATAACCCC
>NW_007257897.1:981-1785 GCF_000164805.1 Carlito syrichta | reverse complement strand
TTATTTCTTAGCAAATGTTCATGTAGTTGCCTTATATAAGGACTTCATTTCCCCAGATTCATGCTTAAAATACCCTGATTCGTGTTTAGCCTAAGGCAAGACGACCTGAAGTTTCTTTGGGATTGAGGTCATGAGTAACGCAGATTCCTTATTCTTACTTAGCAATAGTCAGTGAAGTTTTGTGTATGTGAGTACTGCCATTACCCACATTCCTACTCCAAAAACCTGATTCGTGGTTACCTCTGAGGAAGATGGCCTGTAGATTGGGGGATTGAGGACTCAAGTATCCATGATTCCGTATAATTCCTTAGCAATATGATGTGTAGTTTCTTGTATAGGATGACTCCCATTACCCAGCTTCCCGCTTCACTCTGCAGGATGTCAAGACAGTTCCTGGTGACCGAGAATACCACTTGTTTGGATATCAAGAGAAAGACTCCCACAATGTTCTTTGGGAACTGGAATCCAAGATTCCTGGATCCCCTTCCAATAACTCCTCAAAAGGTGGAATCTTCAAAACCGAAAACCCAATTCCGACCTGCTGGCTCACAAGAATTTTCTGTAGTTTGAAGTCACTTCAATCGAGGGATTTTGTACCAATATGACTTTTGATTCTGGAGAACATGATTATGGTCGTAGATCTTCCTAGGACACAAAGGGATTTGTAGAGTCCGATCCTTGATTACAACGAACAAAAGGACAAGATAGTTTCTGTGCATCTGTAATGACAGATTGATCGTATCCACGGAGCAAGTAACTCTGAAAAATGTAGGGACCCAGAAGCCTGGATTGCTGATTAAACCG
>NW_007257897.1:0-961 GCF_000164805.1 Carlito syrichta | reverse complement strand
TTAGCAATAGGCAGTGAAGTTTCCTGTATGTGAGGACTGCCATTACCCAGATTCCTACTCCAAATACCTGATTGGTGGCTATTTTTTAGCAAGGCGCTCTGTACCTTTTTGGGATGAGGACTCGTGTAAACAAGATTCCTTATACTTCTGTAGCAACTGGTCATGTAGTGTTCTGTATATGAGGACTCCCATAACTGAAATTACTGCCATAACTGAAATTACTGCTTCAATCTCCGCAAGATGCCAAGACCTTTCCTGGTGGCCTAGGATTCCAGTTGCTTGGATATCAAGAGAAAGACTCCCATAAATTTCTTATGGAATTGGAACCCAAGATTCCTGGTTCCCTTTTCAAAAGACACACTAAAAGTGTGGCGACATAGAAGCCCAGATTGCTGATTAAACCTTATCAAGGGAACTTGTAGATTTAGGCAATTGAGAACTCCAAGAACCGGATTCCCTTTCCATTCTCAGCAAGATGCCCATATATTCCCTGTCTATGTGGATTCCAAAACTCTGTATACAAAAATGCCAATGCCCAGATGTTTCCTAGGGACGTGGAATCAATGATTCCTGGTTACATTTTAATAATTCGTACTAAATATTTGGCAACTGCAAAACCCTCGGCCCCTCTCCAAATAAAAGTAGAAACGGAAATTTAAGGATTACCAAGTTCATCTTAAGATCAGAGTTACATCCAATACGACAAGAAGATACTATTTTTCCGGTAATCTGGCCTTAGTTTTCCCGTGGAACCTAAGGGACTTGTATGACCAGATACCTGATTACAACTCTCAAGAGGATGAGAATGTTGCTGCGGTCCTGAAAAGACTGATTCATAATACCCACAAGCCATATATCTCTGAAACATGAGATGAGCTCAAAGCCCTGATTCTTGTTTATCCGGTAGCAAGACACCCTGAGAATTTTTCAGATTGGGGAATAGTGTATCACAGATTCCTTT
>NW_007257896.1:2059-2972 GCF_000164805.1 Carlito syrichta | reverse complement strand
CCAGCTTGCTAGCCACCAGTCTAGCTAGTGTTGTTAGCTATTTATGTCAGCTGGCTAGCCAGCTTGCTAACTATTAAGTCAACTGGTTGAGTCAGCTGGCTAAACAGCTGGCTAGCTAGTTAAGTCAGTCAATAAATACAAGAGGCTAGCCAACTGGCTTGCTAGGTAGCTCGCTAGTTTAGTCAGCTGTCTATCCAGTTGGTTATCTGGTTAAGTTAGCTAGTTAAGTCAGCTGGCTACACACCTGGCTAGTTAAGTCAGCTAGCAAGTCAGCTAACTATTCAGGTACTAGTTAAGTCAGATAGCTATTTTGCTTGCTAGTCAGCTATCTAGCTGGACAACTAGATAGTTAAGTCAGCTAGCCACCTAACTAGCCAGTTAGCTAGCTAGTTAAGTCAGCTAGCTAGAGTGCTAGATAGCTTGTTTGTTATTTAGTAATGTCAGCTGGATAGTCAGCTAGCTAGTCAGTTATCTAGTTAAATCAGCTAGCAAATCAGCCTGTTCCTTAGCTAACTATTTGTCTAGCAACTCAACTAGCTGGTCATCTAACTAGTGGGATCGCTCGCTTTCCATCAAGTAAGCTAACTAGTCGGCTCCTTTGCCTGCCAACTGGTCAGCAAACTATTCGGCTTGCTCGCCAGCCAACAGGTCAACTAACTTGTTGGCTTGCTCACAGGCCAACGGGTTAGCTAGCTAGTCGCCTTGCTTGCCACCTGGCTATTTAAGTCAGCTCACCAGTCAGCTAACTCGCCAGCTGACTAGTTAAGACAGCTCACCTGTCGCCTTACTTGTTGGCTGACTAGTTAAGTCAGCTCACCAGTCGCTCCCTCGCTGGCCAACTAATTAAGTTCTCCTGAGCAGCCGACTCACTCACAGCTGACTAAATCAGCTGACCAGTCAGTTCACTTGCCGG
>NW_007257896.1:0-793 GCF_000164805.1 Carlito syrichta | reverse complement strand
GAAGCTCATTAGCTAAAGACTTAAGTTGGATGATTAAGTCAGCTAGCTAGCATGTTAGATAACGGGTAAGCTAACTAGTTAGCTAGCTGGTTAAGTCAGCTAGCTAGCTATGCAGCTAACTATTTAAGTCAGCTTGTTAGCTAGGTAGCTAGCTACATAGCTAGCTAGTTAGCTAACTGTTTAAATCAGCTGGTGGCTAGGTAGCTAGCTAGTTATCCAAACTATATAAGTCAGCTGTCTAGCTAGGTAGCTAGCTAGTTAATTCAGTTAATTAAGTCAGTTTTCTAGCCAGCTGGCTAGCTGGGAAGTGGGGTAGTTATGTCAGCTGGCTAGACAGCTGACTAGCTGGTTAATTTAACTAGATAAGAGAGCTGGACAGCGAAATGGCAAGGAAAGTAGCTAGCTAGTTATGTCAGCTAGATAGCTACCTCACTAGCTAGTGATGTCTTTGAGTTAAGTCTGCTGGCTAGCTGGTTAAATCAACTAGTTTAGTCACCTGTAAAGTCAGCTGTCTAGGTAGGTAGCTAGCTAGATAAGCCAGCTTGCTAGCCAGTAGGTGAGCTGTTCAAGTCATTTAGTTAAGTCAGCTGGCTAGACTGCTGGCTAGGTAGGTAGCTAGCTAGTTTGGTGAGCTGGCTAGACAGCTTGCTAGTTTAAGTCAGCTAGGTAAGTCAGTTGGCTAGTAAACTTGCTATACAGGCAGCCAGCTAGTTAAGTTAACTGGCTAGCCAGGTGAGTATCTGGTTAAGTCAGCTAGTTAAGTCAGCTGGAAACCAGCTGGATAGCTAGTAAG
>NW_007257895.1:5112-6131 GCF_000164805.1 Carlito syrichta | reverse complement strand
TCACCACAAATCTGACATTACCGATCCCCAGGGAACTGCTGCTCCTCTTGTTAGTTGTAACAGAGTATCTGGCCTTCGACTCCGCTTGTTTTGCAGGAGGCTGGAAGGCCAGATTCCACAACCCAAGGGATCAACTCTCCATATTATAATGTAATTTCTGATTTTATGTTTTCCTCCTAATTCAGAAATTACTGCTGGTATTTCTGGTTGATATTCGGAACTTGGCTTTAGGAGTTCCTACATATATTGGACATATTCTTAAAGTGGATCCAGCAATCTTGGATTCCATGCCCTGGTCACCTTTTGGGCATATGAGTATTGGCATATAAGAGTTTGTACTTCCACGTCGCCAAGTAACGTCCGGGAGTCTCATTGAGAACAAAAAGAATCTCGGTTATGGGAGTCACCAATCCAAGAATTCTACAGAGCCACATTATAAGGGATAATCTTGAATCTGGACTTCTAAATTCTCATATTTTTTAGGGCTACTGCTCTCTTGGATATGACAATTTTGTCAATATATATTATCAGTAACCTTCTGGTCATCTTGATAGTTATAACTGATAATGTGTACCTACAAGTCCGTTGGTTTCCTCAGGAAAACAAAGGGCAGATTCTAGGGCCCTCTAACTAAGGAAGAATAAAGAATTTTTGTTGTCTGCGTCGTCAATCCAAAAAATTTCCAGGGTGTCCGCTATGGGACAAACAAGAAACAGGGCTTCGAGTTCCCCAAATATTTTGGAGCAATGTAGCATGTGGATATTACGAATCGGTCTTTTCAGGACTCCATTAACATTCTGGTCCTCTTGAAAATTGTAAACGGGTATCGGGCACTCCAAGTCCGTTAGGTTCCTTGGAACAACTAAGGCCAGATTCCAGGACAAAAAGAATCTCCTTGCCATATTTGGATGCACTCTGGTCTTAAAGTGAACCCTGTAATCCTTCACCTCCCATTTCTCTTTTTATTCTGAGAGGGGACAAGAATTTTGCAGTTGCCAATGTTTAGTACGTATTTTTAA
>NW_007257895.1:0-5092 GCF_000164805.1 Carlito syrichta | reverse complement strand
AAAATCTACAGGGCATCTTGCTAACGGCTAAAGAAGAATCAGGGATTGAGGCATGAATGTGTGTAATAGCAGTCCTCATATACAGGAAACTACATGGCGTCTTGTGAAGAAAAAAGAAGAAATATGCTTTACACTGTTCCTCTATCAAAAAATCTACATGGCGTCTTATTAAGGGCTAAACAAGAATCAGGGTTTTGAAACAGGAATGTAGGGAAAGAGAGTCCTCATATACAGGACACTACATGGCCTGTAACTAAGGAAGAATAAAGAATTTTTGTTGTCTGCGTCGTCAATCCAAAAAATTTCCAGGGTGTCTGCTATGGGACAAACAAGAAACAGGGCTTCGAGCTCCCCAAATATTTTGGAGCAATGTAGCATGTGGATATTACGAATCGGTCTTTTCAGGACTCCATTAACATTCTGGTCCTCTTGAAAATTGTAAACGGGTATCGGGCACTCCAAGTCCGTTAGGTTCCTTGGAACAACTAAGGCCAGATTCCAGGACAAAAAGAATCTCCTTGCCATATTTGGATGTAGCTCTGGTCTTAAGGTGAACCCTGTAATCCTTCACCTCCCATTTCTCTTTTTATTCTGAGAGGGGACAAGAATTTTGCAGTTGCAAAATGTTTAGTACGTATTTTTAAAGGTAACCAGGAATCATGGATTCCACGTCCCTAGGAAACTTTTGTGCATCTGTCTTTTTGTATACAGAGTTTGGAATCCGCATCAACAGGGAAAATCAGGGCATCTTGCTGAGCAGCAAAAAGGAAATCCGGTTCTAGGAGTTCTCATTAACCAGAATCTACAGGGCCTCTTCACAAGGTTTAATCAGCAATCTGGGCTTCTTGGTCCCTGCATTTTTAGAGCTACTGGTTCCTTGGATACTCTAATCTGTCATTACAGATCCACAGGAAAGTTCTGGTCCTCTTGTTAGTTGTAATCAAGGACCTGGCCCTACAAATCCTTTCGTGTCCTAGGAATATCTAAGACCATAATAATGTTCCTCAAAATCAAAAGGCATATTGGTACAAAATCCCTCGATTCAGGTGACCTCAAACTACAGAAAATTCTTGTGGGCAGGCAGGTCGGAATTGGGATGTTGGGTTTGAAGATTCCACATTTTGGGGAGGTCTTGTGAAGGGGAACCAAGAATCTTGGATTCCAGTACCCAAAGAACATTATGGGAGTCTTTCTCTTGATATCCGTACAACTGGAATTCTCAGTCACCAGGAACTGTCTCAGCATCCTGCAGAGTGAAGCTGGAAGCTGGGTAATGGGAGTCGTCATATACAGGAAATTCCATGTCATATTGCTAAGGAAGTGTAAAGAATCTTGGTCACATGAGTCCTCAATCCCAAAAACGACAGGCCGTCTTCCTCAGAGGTAAACACAAATCACGTTTTTGAAGAAGGAATCTGGGTAATGGGAGTCCTCACATACAGGAAACTTCACTGCCTATTGCTAAGTAAGAATTAGGAATCTGTGTTTCTCGTGTTCTCAATCCCAAAAAAACTTCAGGTCGTCATGCTTTGGGCTAAACACGAATCAGGGTGTTTTAAGCATGAATTTGGGGAAATGGAGTCCTTATATACAGGCAACTACATGACCATTTGCTAAGAAAGAATAAGGAATCTGGTTTACATGATTCCTCAATCTCAAAAATCTACAGGGAATCTTGGAAAGGGCTAAAAAAGAATCACAGTTTCGAAGCAGGATCTATGTAATGAGAGTACTACTATACAGAAAAAAACTAGGTCCCTTGCCCAGGAAGAAAAATAATCGGGGTTATAGCAGTCCTCAGTCCTAAAAATCAACAGGCCATCTGCTGTGGGCTAAACAAGAATCACGGTTTAGAAGCTACAACATAGGTAATAGCAGTTCTCATATACAGAATCGACATGATCTCTGACTAAGGAGAAATAAGACATCTGTTTTACATGGTTCTGCTGTCACAGTATCTACATGACATCTTGTTAAGAGCTAAACAAGAATCAGGGTTTCCAAACAGGATTCTGGGGAAAGGGAATCCTCATATACAGGACACTACAAGGTCCCTCACTAAGGAAGATTAACGAATCTGTGATACACTAGTCCCCAATCCGAAAAATTCTCAGGGTGTCTTGCTACGGGGTAAACAAGAATCAGGGCTTTCTAACTCGTCTCATGTTTCGGAGATATTTGGCTGGTGGGTATTATGAATCAGTCATTTCAGGACTCCAGCAACATTCTGGTCCTCTTGAGAGTTGTAAATGGATATCTGGTAGTACAAGTCCCTTAGGTTCCTCGGGACAACTCAGGCTAGATTCTCGGAACAAAAGTATCTTCTTGCCGTATTTGGATGTAACTCTGGTCTTCAGATGAACTTGATAATCCTTAAATTTCCGTTTGTACTTTTACTTGGAGAGGGGCCAAAGGTTTTGTAGTTGCCAAATATTTAGTACAAATTATTAAAATGTAACCAGGAATCATGGATTCCACATCCCTAGGAAACATCTGGGCATCTGCATTTTTGTATACAGAGTTTTGATATCCACATAGACAGGGAAAATAAGGGCATCTTGCTGAGAACGGAAAGGGAATCCGGTTCTTGGAGTTCTCAATCGCCTAAATCTACAAGGTCTCTTGATAAGGGTTAATCAGCAATCTGGGCTTCTATGTCGCCACATTTTTAGTGTGTCTTTTGAAAAGGGAACCAGGAATCTTGGCTTCCAATTCCACAAGAACTTTATGGGAGTCTTTCTCTTGATATCCAAGCAACTGGAATTCTAGGTAACCAGGAAATGTCTTGGCGTCTTGTTGAGAATGAAGCAGGCATTTCAGTAATGGGAGTCCTCATATACCGAACACTACACAACCTGTTGCTGCGGAAGAATAAAGAATATTGGTTTCACGAGTCCTCCATCCCAAAAACCTACAGAGCATCTTGCTAAGAGATAACCACCAATCAGGTATTGGGAGTAGGAATCTGAATAATGGGTGTCCTCATATACAGGAAACTGCACTGTCTATTGCTAAGGAAGAATAAGGAATCTGGTTTACACTTGTCCTCAATCCCAAGAAAAAACTTCAGTGTTTCTTGCTAAGGGCTAAACACGAATTTGGATTTTGAAGCATAATCTAGGGAAATGAAATCCTCATATACAGGCAACTGCACAGACTTTTCCCTAGAAAGAATAAGGAATCTGGGTGACGTGTTCTCAATCCCCAAAAAATTACAGGGCGTCTTCCTAAGGTTTAAACAAGCATCAAGGTTTCGACACATGTATCTGGGACAGGGAGTTCTCATATACAGGAGACTACACGGTTGTTGCTAAAAATAAGGAATCTGGGTTATACGATTCCTCAGTCCTGAAAATCTACAGGGCATCTTGCTGACAGCTAAAGAAGAGTCTGGGATTCGAGGCATGAATGTGGGTAATAGCAGTCCTCATATACAGGAAACTACATGGCCTCTTGCAAAGAAAAATGAAGCAATCTGTTTTACACAGTTCCTCTATTAAAAACTCTACATGGTGTCTTACTAAGGGCTAAACAAGAATCAGGGTTTTGAAACAGGAATCTAGGGAAAGAGAGACCTCATATACAGGACACTACACGGCCTCCAACTAAGGAAGAATAAAAAACTTTGGTGTACAAGTCCTCAATCCAAAAAAATTCCCAGGGTGTCTGCTATGGGACAAACAAGAAACATGTCTTCGAGCTCCCCAAATTTTGTAGAGCAATGTAGCAAGCGGATATTATGAATCGGTCATTTCAAGACTCTAGCAACATTCTCGTCCTCTTGAATGTTGTAAACGTGTATTGGGCACTCCAAGTCCGTTTGGTTTTGGTAGGAGGAATCTGGATAATGGGTGTCCTCATACACAGGAAACAGCAGTGTCTATTGCTAAGGAAGAATAAGGAATTGTGCACTCCAAGTCCGTTAGGTTCCTCGGAACAACTAAGGCCAGATTTCAGGATAAAAATAATCTTCTTGACATATTTGGATGAAACTCTGGTCTTAAGGTGAACACTGTAATCCTTCCCCTTCCTTTTCTCTTTTTATTTTGAGAGGGGGCAAGGGTTTTGCAGTTGCCACATGTTTAGTACATATTCTTAAATGTAACCAGGAATCATGGATTCCATGTCCCTAGGAAACTTCTGGTATCTGTCTTTTTGTATACAGAGTTTGGAATCCACATCGACAGGGAAAATCAGAGCATCTTTCTGAGAACGAAAAGGAAATCCGAATCTAGGAGTTCTCATTAACTGGAATCTACAGGGCTTCTTGATAAGGTTTAATTAGCAATCTGGGCTTCTGGGTTCCTACATTTTTTAGAGCTACTTGCTCCATGGATAAGCTAAATCTGTCATTACATATCCACAGGAACTTTCTGGTCCTCGTGTTAGTTGTAATCAAGGATCTGGCCCTACAAATCCTTTTGTGTTCTAGGAACATCTACGAACATAAACATGTTCCCCAGAATCAAAAGGCATTTTGGTACAAAATCCCTTGATTCAGGTGGCCTCAAACTACAGAAAATTCTTGTGGGCGGGCAGGTTGGAATTGGGATGTTGGGATTTAAAGATTCCACATTTTGGGGAGGTCTTGTGAAGGGGAACCAGGAATCTTGGATTCCAGTTCACAAAGAACTTTATGGGAATCTCTCTCTTGATATCCAAACAACTGGTATTCTCTGTCACCAGATCCCGCAGAGTGAAGTGGTAGTTGGGTAATGGTATTCATCATATACAGGAAACTGCACGTCATATTACTAAGGAAGTATAAGGAATCTTGTTTACACGGGTCCTCAATCCCAAAAATTACAGGCCGTCTTCCTCAGAGCTAACCACGAATCAGGTTTTTGAAGTAGATATCTGGATAATGGGAGTCCTCACATTCAGGAAACTTCACACCCTATTGGTAAGTAAGAATAAGAAATCTGTGTTACTCGTGTCCTCAATCCCAAAAAAATCTTCAGGTCGTCTTGCTAATGGCTAACCACGAATCAGGGTGTTTTAGGTATGAATCTGGGGAAATGAAGTCGTTATGTACAGGCAACTACATGATCTTTTGCTAAGAAAGAATAAGGAATCTGGGTTACACGAGTCC
>NW_007257894.1:2080-3077 GCF_000164805.1 Carlito syrichta | reverse complement strand
CCAGCTGACTTAACTAGCTGACTAACTTGCTAGCTACCTAGCTATCAGCTGACTAAATAGGTAGTTACTAGCTAGTTACTACTAGCCAACTGACATAAATAGTTAGCTGCCTAGCTAGCTACTTGACTTAAACAGCTAGCTAACAATTTGGCTTACTCATTATCTAACATGCTAGATAGGTGACTTAGTTATCTTACTTAACTAGTTTGTTAATAAACTAGGCAGCAACACAACCAGCTGACTTAAATTGTTATCTAACTAGGTAGCTAGCTGAAGCATCCAGCGGACTTAACTCGTTAACTTACTAGCTTGCTAGCCTACTCAACCAGCTGACTCAACCCGTTTGCTAACTAGCTAGCTAGCTGACTCAGCCAGCTGACTTAATACAGTAGTTAACTAGCTAACTACCTGATTCAACCTGCTGACTTTACACACTAGTTAACTCGCTAGCTCTCTGTCTTAACCAGTTGATGAAATTAGAAAACTCACTTAGCTGACTTAACTGGCTGACTTAGCTAGTTAGTTAGCTAACTTAACTATGTGAATTAAATAGTAAGCTAACTATTTAACTGCCTGTATAACTAGCTGACTTAACTAATTAGGTAACTAATCACGAAGCAGACTTATGTAGCTGACTTAAATATTTAGCTAAGAAGTGAGCTAGTTGATTTAGGTAGCTGAATTAGATAGCTAGCTGGTTAGCTAGCTGACTTAGTTAAGTGAATTAACTAGTTGACTAATGAGATAACTAGCTGACCTAGCAAGTTGGTTATGAGTTAGCTAAAAGTTTTAACTAGTTGATAAATGATATAATAAGCTGACTTAACAAGTTGGTTAACCAGCTAGCTAGGCTACTTAACTTGTTGGCTGACGAGTCAGCCTACTAGTTAGCTGTTTAATACGTTGGCTGACTGCTCGGTTGACTTGTTAGCTGGCATAAAATGTTGGTTGAATAGTCGGCCAACTATTTAGCTGAGTTAACTAGTTGACTGACGAG
>NW_007257894.1:0-735 GCF_000164805.1 Carlito syrichta | reverse complement strand
AGCTGATTAACTAGCCTGGCACCCTGAGGTTCAGCTGGCTAGCCAGCAGGCACAATTCGCTGGCCACCTACCTGACCAGCCTGCTAACCAGCTGACTTAAAATGCCAGCCACCTAGCTAGCCAGCTGGCTCACCAGCTGACTTAACTAGCTGACTTAATTCGAAAGCCATCCAACTAGCCAGCTGGCTTAACCAGCTAGCCACCTAGCTAACCAGTCGGCTAGCCAGCTCACTTAACTCAGTGACTTAACTAGCTAGCCAGCCAGCCAGCCAACCAGTTGATTTAATTAGCTAGCTACCCACCTAGTCAGCTAGCTAGACAGCTGAATTAACTAGCTTACTTAACCAGCTAACCAGCTGGCTAGCCAGCTAACTTAACTAGTGAACTACCTAGCTAGCCAGTTGGCTTACCACTTGAATTAACTAGCTGACTTATCCAGCTAGACAGCTGGCTAGCCAACTGGCTCAACTAGCTGACATAACTAGTTAGCCAACTGGTTATCCAGCTGACTTAATTAGCTGAAACCTCTAATTAGCCAGGTGACTAGCCAGCCGACTTAAGTAGCTAGCTGATGAAATATACCACTGGCCTGCCCACTGAATTAACTACCTAGCTACCTAGCTAACCAGCAGGCTAGTGATCTGACATAACTAGGTGATTTAACTAGTTAGCCAGCTGGCTATTCAGCTGACTTAACTAGATAGCTACCCACCTAAGTAGCTGGCTAGCCAACTG
>NW_007257893.1:5084-5934 GCF_000164805.1 Carlito syrichta | reverse complement strand
AGTGCAGGGGCACAATTACGGATCACCGAAGCAACGATCTTCTGGACTGAAGAGATTTTCCTGCCTCAGCCTCCCGCATAGCTGGGACTACAGGTTTGCACCACAACGCCTGGCCAATTTCTCTATATTTTTTATTTTGTAGAGATGAGGTCTCACTGTGCTGCCCAGGCTGGTCTCAAACTCCTGAACTCAAACAATCCTCCCACCTCAGCCTCCCCAAATGCTGGGATTACTGGCATGAGCCACCCTGCCTGGATGTTATTGCCCATTTCTTATAGTGGCAATCCAAGAGACCTCAGTGAATAAATTAATAAAAGGAAAAGGAGAAAGGAAGGAGAGAGGGAAGGACAGAATAGGATGAGAGGAAGGAAGAGGGAAGGAGGCAAGGAATAGCTGGTTACAGCTGTGTGCTTCTGATGACCCTATGACACCCTGAGCTGCCCCAGGACTGCAGAGAGTTGGGACTTCCATGAGGTCTTGGAGGAGAGGGTATGAGGAAGGAGACATCATCGATCAGCATGTCTGTCTGCCCCTGGCCCAGCATGGGACCTGCCAAAGAGATGCCAGGTTCTAGTCCTGAATTTATGACACACCTACTGAGCGACCTTAGATGAGCCACTGAACTCAAACCTAGAGATAATGTCAGAATGTCTCCCGCTTGTGAGACGATCACTGATCCTTAACCACCCTCTCATGGCCATAGTGGTGATGCGTGTGCTGGTGTAGTTAGCAGCTGATGGGAGGCAGGAGTTGGCTCACATGTTCTGGCTTCATGGCAACTGTTTCTTGACCATACCCAATGCATACATACTAAGCCTTGGGACCCACGTACATTTGCATGATGGGTTGA
>NW_007257893.1:0-4086 GCF_000164805.1 Carlito syrichta | reverse complement strand
ACCACAGAAGGAATCAACAATGCCAACACCTTGGTCTTGGGCTTTGAGTCTCCAGAACTGTTAGACAATGAATTTCTGTTGTTGAAGCCCCTCCTTTCTGCCCATGGTACTTGTCTGCAGCAATGCTAATAGATGGAGACAGATGGGCAGAAGTCTGTTGGCCTCTTCTGAACTTGACTCTGCCATCAGCAGCATCTGAGAAAGACAAGGGAGACAGTAAAGGGAGCCCCTTCTTCCCCAAACCTCCACAGGAATGTGTGTCTCCCCTAGAGCATTTTGGTTGATGTACCCATAGCCGCTGTGGAAACATAAATTTTCTCAGTGCAGGAGATTAAACTCACCTAGCTCTGTCCACTAAGAAGCATCCTAGGTCACATGAGAAGTCATGATTCACCTGCCAGTCACTCAGCTTATTCCTAAGAGGGTGGACCACAGGTCCCACAGATTCCCACTGGGGGGAAGAGAGTTTCAGAATGGAGCAGATGGCACTGGGGTTCCATCTGAGCATCCTGCTATCATCATGGGGACATTGAGGGTGGGCTCTGATGTGCAGGGGCATGGGAGTACACCTAAAGAAATGCAGAGGACACAGAAGGGCAGCTTCCCAATCTGGGAATGCTGCCTAGGTTGTCCTCCTTGGTCATGAGTGTGTCACATGTTATGGGCCAACTTCCCCATGAGAAATGTGTTGGGCAGAAGAAAACACTCCATCCTCTTCCTGTATCTTCTCACACTGCAAATGTGGGGATGAAACCGCTGGACTGCAGCAAGGACAAAATGATATAGCAGCTCTGGAGATGGCTCTGGTGACATTTGAGTGAGGGACGAGGTCAGAAAAGGACGGATCAAGGGCCCCTGGGTCATGGGATATTTCTATGTGGCCTGGTGGCAGGGTCAGTTCTTCTTTGACTCATTTCAAAACCTGAAGTTTTCTCTAAGAATACTCTTGGAATCTGCTGGTAGACTCTGAAGATCTTCAGAATTTCTCAGAGATGTTCTGCTGAGCTTGTAAAGTCTGCTAACCTTGGTGACACTACTCAGTAGGACACTTTTATGAGGCTGCTGTCTCTCAAGCCAGTTGAGCAGATTTTAACCCATGGACATGTGACTTCTAGTGCACACACTCATTTAAAGCCTGGAATGCATACACTCAGGAGGTGTTTTGTGGGTGTATGTTTGTCAATAGATTTTCTAAAGGGATTTCTAGTAGGCAAGTGTTTATCTTTAATAACGTAGGTGGTTGAAAACATATGAAATCATGGACGATAGTACGCTGGTCTAAATTTCAAATATTCTTGGAAGACTCAAACACAGATATGCCATTTAGCATTCCCCTTTCTCACATCCCACACACAATTTCCTTTGAGGGATTTAGCAGTAAATCATCTTTGGGTTTGTGCAGAAGCTGAGAACTGTATCATCACTCTAAGCCAGTATCTCACATCCTCTCTGGTCATTACTGTGGTAGTTATTGGGAAAAGTGTATGAAGTAAATTTATAAATAAGTTTTAAAGATGCACTCATGCAGATCTGATTCTTTGGAAGATGTGGCTGCAACCATTATTAATGTAATAAAATTTGTGTTATAATGTAACCACTATTGGTTGTTACAATTTCAAAAACAACATCTATGATAAAAGTCAGGTATTCTAAAAAGGGACAAAAATTTAATAATTTTTATCAAAGGATATTTTCCCTTTTTGTTTATTTATATTTTTTTCTGAGACAAAGTATCATTGTTTCACCCAGGCTGGAGTGCAGTGGTGTAATCATAGCTCACTGCAGCTTCCCTCTCCTAGTCTCAAGTGATTCTACTGCTTCAGCCTCCTGAGCTACTGGGACTACAGGTCCCTCCACCACATTCAGCTAATTTTTTTTTATTTTTATTTTTTGTAGGGATGGAATCTCACTATGCTGCCCAGTCTCAAAATGCATTTTCCTACAAGTCCTCTCTATTTCCCTGAGCATTATAGGAATAGCATTTAACATTTATGTGACAATGGTGCCCAAGACCGCATTTAAAGTCATTTGTTTATTGAAATACTAATGACAATGACAGTGAGATTCAGCCATGCTGATTTGAGGTGTTCCTATTTCAGAGATGGGGTGAAATGCTCTGACCCTCCCTGCCCCATACATGCATTCTCTCTGATGAAATTCCAACCTGTGGGAAGAGGAGATTCTTGAAGTAGCATTACAGGTACCAAAAATGCCTGAAGGAAAGTAACTTGAGAGCCTTTCAAAGAATGGCAAGGCTTAGAGTTATTTGCTCTTGTTTTGGGAAACAGGAAGAAACGGTGTTGTTTCACATTTTAGGAACTAAGGTTTAAGGTCACAGTCTGAGACATGGCACTTTCCATTTTCACCAAGTCTGATAAATTTCTGCTGCTAGTATGGATTCCTCAGGGTGGCAGATGGGTACAGGGGACTCAGAGGCTTGACTGGAGTTCTTCTGAGGGCAGCACTGACTCCTTGTAAACACCCATCATCAAGTAAGTCTCCTAATAGACAACTGACCTGACTTTGGGGAAAATAACACTGAAAACAACCTGGAGTAAGTTTTAAGGTGAACTTGACTTACTTGGCAGTCAGAAGATATCAATTTCCAAGGGAACTTTGGTACATGCGTGTGTATTACAGAAGACAATCTCTGGTGTGCAGACCCCACCCTCCCAACAGCAGACCACTCACATCTCAGTTTCTGTTTGAGTAGGACAGTCACATTCTCAAAGACTTAAAATATAATCCTCAGACATGCCTGATTTTTAACTGTAATGTCCTCATAACAGAAGTTCTTATCAGAAAATCTGCATGGTACTTGGCAAACAAGACGGTCTACTTGCTAAATAATACATTAGGTAAGTAAATTCAAGTGAGATTACTCTAATTAAATATACACTGCTATTGAAACATAATTTCTATATGGTCTAGTTAAAGAACAATCTCTTGTTTCTGACAAAAAAGAAAGTTTTAAAATGATCCCCTGGTGACTGGGAGAATAGATTAGCACGCAATCCACAGAGGTCATTTCAAGAAGAAAAAAGATGACAGACAATGCAGGAAGCAGGTATCTCACTCCTGGAGACTGTCACTAGGGTGTGGGCTTTAAGGTTCTGGGTCAGAGATAGGGAGCTGGTAGAAGCAATGATGACCTTTGGGGTTGAGGGAATAGGCAGGCTCACACAGGTGTGGGGAGCGGCCTAACCCAGATTTGGCTAGTCTTTCAGGGCACCGCGTGAAAGTCTACCCAAGGCCAGCGCGGTCCGACGATCACAAGGCTTGGAAGAAAGGAAACGTCATTTTGCTGCCTGCGCCAAGCCACGCCCAGCCCCCTCTAATGGCGTTAGGTGCCATAGGCACGACAACACAGATGGGCGCGAAATCCCCGCAGGCTTTGATCCCCTAGTCTACACACACTGAGAGCTGACAGTCGCTGCGTGGCCGCCCCTCATTCATTTGTCAGACAGAGTCTGTGGGAGCACCCGGGCAGGCAGCTACACCTTTACATCGCCTTGCTCGGGGATGGCATTAATTATGGATGGGTGAAATGCAAGCACAAACTATTTAAAAACTGAATGATGGAGGCCTACAGGAACATGGCAGAAAAACAAATACATACAAGTGCCGCTGGCACAGTGATTGTACCTCTGCCCCTGAGCAATCATCTGATGATATCAAATTATGAGCCCTGGAAGTCCTCGCACCACTGCCTTGGTTCACATTGGAGGCATAATGAAAATTTTTTGGTTAATTAAAGGGAGGTTTATAAAATACTTAGGTTGTGCACACGCATGTGATTCGCGTCCTTCCACACTGGGGGCAATTCGTGTCCTTCCACACTGGGGACAGCATCCTCAAGGCACTCCAGGCCTGGATACCATGGCCTGTTCCTCTGCTCAGTATCCGAGGGAGGATCCGCTCTGCCTGCAGTGCTCAGGTTAGCGCCGTCACCAGGCAGCCCAGGCGCTCAGTCTGGCCCTTCTGTGCTTCTGGACCTTTCCTTCAGGGTTTTCCCTGGAGTCGCTCCAGGCATGTCCTCTCGCCACCTGCCTCAGCTTGTCCTGCCTGCAGCGCCATGCTCACTGC
>NW_007257892.1:5356-7152 GCF_000164805.1 Carlito syrichta | reverse complement strand
GGACACTACACGGCCCCTCAATAAGGAAGAATAAGGAATCTGTGATACACTAGTCCCCAATCCGAAAAATTCTCAGAGTGTCTTGCTAAGGGATAAGCAAGAGTCAGGGCTTCAAGCTCGTCTCTTGATTCGGAGATATTTGTCTTGTGTGTATTAACAATCAGTCTTTTTAAAACTCCAGGACATTCTGATCCTCTAGAGAGTTGTTAACGAGTATCTGGTAGTAAAAGTACTTTAGGGTACTCGGGACAACTAAGGCTAGATTCCCGGAACAAATGTATCTTCTTGCCATATTTGGATGTAACTCTGGTCTTAAGATGAACTTGGTAATCCTTAAATTTCCATTTGTACTTTTATTTGGAGAGGGGCTGAGGGTTTAGCAGTTGCCAAACATTTAGTACGAATTATTAAAATGAAACCAGGAATCATCGAGTTCACGTCCCTAAGACACTTCTGGGCATACGCATTTTTGTATACAGAGTTTTCAAATTCACATGGACAGGGAAAATCAGACTATCTTCCTGAGAACCGAAAGGGAATCCGGTTCTTGGAGTTCTCATTTGCCTAAATCTACAGGTCTCTTGATAAGGTTTAATCCGCAATCCGGGCTTATATTTTGCCAGATTTTTAGGGAGTCGTTTGAAAAGGGAAACAGGAATCTTGAATTCGAATTCCACAAGAACTTTTTGGGAGTCTTTCTCTTGATAAGCAATCAACTGGAATTCTAGGTCACCAGGAATTGTCTCGGCATCTTGCTGAGAATGAAGCAGGAATTTCCGTAATGGGGTGCTCAAATACAGAACACTACAGGACCTGTTGCTATGGAAGAATAAGGAAATTTGGTTACATGAGTCCTCCATCCCAAAAAGCCACAGAGCCTCTTGCTAAGTTATAACCACTAATCAGGTTTTGAAAGTAAGAATCTGGATAATGGGAATACTCATATACAGGAAACCGCACTGTCCACTGCTAAGGAATAATAAGGAATCTGGTTTACACTTGTCCCACGTCTCCAAAAAAACTTCAGTGTGTCGTGCTAAGGGCTAAACACGAATTTCGGGTTTTAAAGCATAATTACGGAAATGAAATACACATATACAGACACTGCATGGACATTTCCAAAGAAGATAATGAATCTGGGTGAAATGTGTTCTCAATTGCCAAAAAAACTACACAGCGTCTTCCATAGATCTAAACAAGCATCAGGGTTTTAAACATGTTTTAAACATGAATCTGGGGAAATGGAGTACTTATATGCAGACAACTATATGTCCTTTTGCTAAGAAAGAATAAGGAATCAGGTTTACATGAGTCCTCAATCCCAAAAACACCCAGGGAATCTTGGAATGGGCTAAAAAAGATTCAGCGGTACGATTCAGGATCTATGTTATGAGAGCCCTAATATACAGGAAAATACACGGCCCCTTGCCAAGGAAGAATAAGAACGGGGTTATAGCAGTCCTCAATCCAAGTATCTGGGAAGGTGGGTACTCATATACAGGTAACTGCACACCTGTTGCAGAAATAAGGAAACTGGGATATACAAGTCCTCAGTCCTGAAAATCTACAGGGCATCTTGCAGACGGCTAAAGAAGAATCAAGGATTCGAGGCATGAATGTGGGTAATAGCAGTCCTCATATGTAGGAAACTACATGCCCTCTTGCAAAGAAAAAAGAAGAAATCTGTTTTATATGGTTCCTGTATCAAAAAATTTACATGGCGTCTTACTAAGGGCTAAACAAAATCAGGGTTTGAAACAGGAATCTAGCGAAAGAGAGTCTTCACTTACAGGACA
>NW_007257892.1:3688-5143 GCF_000164805.1 Carlito syrichta | reverse complement strand
GAAACGGGTATTGGGCACTCCAAGTCCATTAGGTTCCTCAGAACAACTAAGGCCAGATTGCAGGACAAAAAGAATCTTATTGCCAGATTTAATGTAACTCTGGTCTTAAGGTGAATCCTGTAATCCTTCCCCTTCGGTGTCTCTTTTTATTTTGAGAGGGGACAAGGGCATTGCAGTTGCTAAATGTTTAGCACGTATTTTTAAAGTTAACGTGAAATCATTCATTCCACAGCCGTAGGAAACTTTTGTACCAACTCTTTTTTTGTATAAAGGGTTTGGAAACCACATCAACAGGGAAAATCAGGGCATCTTGCTGAGAACCAAAAGAATATCCGGTTCCAGAATTTTTCATTATCTGGAATCTCCAGGGCCTCTTGATAAGATTTAATCAGCAATCTGGGCTTCAGGGTCCATACACTTTTCACAGCTACTTGCACTGTGGATACGCTAAATCTGTCAGTACAGATCCACAGGAACTTTCTGGTCCTCCTGTTAGTTGTAATCAAGGATCTGGCCCTACAAATCCTTTTGTGTCTTAGGAACATCTATGACCATAATCATGTTCCCCAGAATCAAAAGGCATATTGGTAGAAAATCCCTCGATTCGGGTGACCTCAAGCTACAGAAAATTCTTGTGGGCCGGCAGGTCGGAAATGGGATGTTGGGTTTTGAAGATTCCACATTTTGGGGAGGTCTGGTGAAGGGGAACCAGGAAGGTTGGATTACAGTTCCCAAAGAACATTATGGGCGTCTTTCTCTTGATATCCAAACAACTTGAATTCTAGGTCACCAGGAACTGTCTCAGCATCCTGCAGAGTGAAGCGAAATGCTGGGTAATGGGAATCATCATATACAGGAAACTACATGTGATATTGCTAAGGAAGTATAAGGAATCTTGGTTATATGAGTCCTCAAACCCGAAAACCACAGGCCTTCTTCCTCAGAGGTAACCACCAATCAGGTTTTTGAAGTAGGAATCTGGGTAATGGGAGTTCTCACGTACAGGAAACTTCACTGCCAATTGCTAAGTAAGAATAAGGAATCTGCGTTATTTGTGTCCTCAATACCAAAAAAGATTCGGGTGGTCTTGCTATAGGCTGAACACGAATCAGGGTGTTTTAATCATGAATCTGAGGAAATGCAGTCCTTATATTCAGGCAAATACATGAAATTTTTTGAAGAAAGAATAAGGAATCTGGTTTAAACAAGTCCTCAAACCCCAAAATCAACAGGGCATCTTGGAACGGGCTAAAAAAGAATCAGAGTTTCGAAACAGGATCTATGTAATTAGAGTCCTATTATACAGGAAAATACACGGCCTCTTGTCAGGGAAAAAAAAAGAATCGGGATTATAGCAGTCCTCAGTCCTAAAAATCAACAGGCCATCTGCTGTGTTATAAACAGGAATCAGGTTTAAAAGCTGCACCATAGGAAATAGCATTCCTCATATACAGA
>NW_007257892.1:0-2622 GCF_000164805.1 Carlito syrichta | reverse complement strand
CTTTTCGGGAGTCTTTCTCGTGATATACAATCAACTGGAATTCTAGGTCAACAGGAAATGTCTCGGGGTCTTGCTGAGAATGAAGCAGGAATTTCAGTAATGGGAGTCCTCATATACAGAGCACTACACGACCTATTGTTATGGAAGAATAAGGAATCTTGGTTACACGAGTCCTCCATCCCAAAAACCTACAGAGCGTCTTGCTAGGAGAAAACCACCAATCAGGTTTTGGGAGCAGGAATATGGATAATAGGAGTCCTCATATGCAGGAAACTGCACTGTCTATTACTAAGGAAGAATAAGGAATCTGGTTTAAACGTGTCCACAATCCCCAGAAAAACTTCAGAGTGTCTTGCTAAGTGCTAAACACGTTTTGGGTTTTTGAAGCATAATCTAGGCAAATGAAATCCTCATATACAGACAACTGCACGGACTTTTCCTAAGAAAGTATAAGGAATCTGGGTAACATGTGTTCTCAATCCCAAAAAAACTACACGGCGTCTCCTATGGTATATAAAAGCATCAGGGTTTGACGCATGTATGTGGGAAAGAGAGTAGTCATATATAGGCACATGCATGGCTGTGGCTAAAAAATAAGGAATCTGGGTTAAACGATTCCTCATTCCCTGACAATCTACAGGGCATCTTGCTGACGGCTAAAGAAGAATAAAGGATTAGAGGCATGAATATGGGCAACAGCAATTCCTCATATACAGGAAACTACATGGCCTGCTAAGATAAAATAAGAAATCTGTTTTACACGGTTCCTCTATCAAAAAATCTACATGACGTCTTACTAAAAGCTAAACAATAATTAGGGTTTCGAAACCGGAATCTAGGGAAAGATAGTCCTCACATACAGGACACTACTTGGTTTCCAACTAAAGACGAATAAAGAATCTTTGCTGTACAAGTCCTCAATCCAAAAAATTCTCAGGGTGTCTGCCATGGGACAAACAAGAAACAGGGCTTCTACCTCCCTCATATTTCAGAGCAATTTAGCATGTGGATATTTTGAATTGGTCATTTCAGGACTCCAGCAACATTTTGGTCCTCTTGAAAGTTGTAAACGGGTATTGGGCACTCCAAGTCCGTTAGATTCCTCGGAACAACTAAGGCCAGATTCCAAGTAAAAAAGTATCTTCTTGCCATATTGGATGTAACTCACGTCTTAAGGTTAACCCTGTAATCCATCCCCTTCCGTGTCTACTTTTATTTTGAGAGAGGACAAGTGTTTTGCAGTTGCCAAATGTTTAGTGCAAATTTTTAATGTTAATGTGGAATCATTGATTCAAAGTCCCTAGGAAAATTCTGGGCATCTGACTTTTTGTATACAGAGTTTAGAATCCACATCTACAGGGAAAATCAGGGCATCTTCCTGAGAACAAAAAGAATATCCAGTTAGGAGTTCTCATTGTCCGGAATCTCCAGGGTCTCTTGATAAGGTTTAACCAGCAATCTGGGCTTCTGGGTCCATACATTGTTCAGAGCTACTTGCTCCGTGGATACGCTAAATCTCTCAGTACAGATCCACTGGAACTTTCTAGTCCTCTTGTTAGTTGTAATCAGTGATCTGGCCCTACAAATCCTTTTGTGCCTAGGAACATCTACGACCAAAATCATGATCCCCAGAATTAAAAGGCATATTGGCACAAAATCCCTCGATTCAGGTTACCTCAAACTACAGAAAATTCTTGTTGCCGGGCAGGTCAGAACTGGGATGTTGGGTTTTGAAGATTCCACATTCTGTGGAGGTCTGGTGAAGGGGAAACAGGAATCTTGGATTCCAGTTCTCAAAAACATTATGGGAGTCTTTCTCTTGACATCCAAACAACTGGAATTCACGGTCATCAGGAAACATCTCTCCATCCTGCAGAGTGAAGCGGGAAGCTGGGTAATTGGAGTTGTCATATACAAGAAACTACACATCATATTGCTAAGGAAGTATAAAGAATCTTGGTTACATGAGTCCTCATTACCAAAAACTACAGGCCGTCTTCCTCAAAGGTAACCACGAATCAGGTTTTTGAATTTGAAATCTGGGTAATGGGAGTCCTCACATACAGGAAACTTCACTGCTTATTGCTAGGTAAGAATAAGGATTCTGCGTTACTCATGTCCTCTATCCCCAAAGAGCTTCAGGTCGTCTTGCTATGGCCTATACACGAATCAGGGTGTTTTAAGCATGAATCTCGGGAAATGGAGTCCTTATATACAGGCAACTACATGACCTTTTGCTAAGAAAAAATAAGGAATCTGAGTTTCACGAGTCCTCAATCCCAAAAATCTACAGGGCCTCGTGGAAAGGGTTAAAAAATTATCAGAGTTTCGAAGCAGGATCTATGTAATGAGAGTCCTTATATACAGGAAAATACACAGCCCCTTGCCAAGGAAGAAAAAGAATTGGGGTTATAGCAGTCCCCAGTCCTAAAAGTCAACAGGCCATCTGCTGTGGGCTAAACATAATCAGGGTTTAGAAGCTGCAACATAGGTAATAGCAGTACTCACATACAGAATCTACACAATCTTTGCTTTAGAGGAATAAGTAACTTTTATTACATGGTTCCTCCATCACAATATCTACATGACATCTTGGTAAGGTCTAAATAAGGATCAGGGTTT
>NW_007257891.1:7857-10283 GCF_000164805.1 Carlito syrichta | reverse complement strand
GGAAGGAAGGAAGGAAGGAAGGAAGGAAAGAAAGAAAGAAAGAAAAAAGAAAGAAAAAGAAAATATGTCACCAAATAAATCCATTCTTCTGCAAAACTTCTTCCCTCAGCCCTTCCCCCTGCCCCCCACATACGAGAGTCCCCCAAACTTGGCACCCTTCGACTCCAACCCCTCCCATGACTGCCTCCACTTTGGTGTGTGAATTCCTGAGGGTACCTGTCTGACTTCCTGCCACCCCTCCTCTATGAGGGTAGAAATGTGCCCAGGCACGTCAACCATCCGACTCAGCAATGAGGACATTCTGCCAAGAAAGGCCGGGGACACATCTCTCACCAGGAACATTTCTTCCTCCCCTTCCCATTTTTCCTGGCTAAAAAGCCAGTCACCCTGTGAACACACCATGTGCAGTTGGGAATCTGTGTATGACTCTCATGTTTTTTGAGACAGGGTCTGGCTCTGTGGCCCAGGCTGGGACCTGGGGACACGACTGTTTTTCACTGCCAGCCTTGAAATCACAGGCTCTGGTGATCCTCCAGCCTCAACCTCCAGAGTCGCCAGGATGACCAGCAACTCAACCCCAGACCCCTGTTAGGATGGGTGTGGAGAAGAGGTCTCGCTGCATCCCCCATGCTGGCCTTGGGGCTCCTGCTCTCCAGCCGTCCTCCAGCCTTGGATTCCCAGAGCACTGTGATTCTAGGCGTGGGCTGCCACGCCAGGCTACCTGGTTCATTTTCAACGAAAGAACAAGGCTGGACTTGGGGCTCAGCCTCATCATCCTAGCACTCTGGGAGACTGCGGCCAGCACCCGGCCCGATCCCACGGGCCAAGGTGCCCACAGGAAACACGGCAAGTCCTCATCTCTACCCTCCAGCAGAAATGAGCTGGTTGTGGTGGCACACACCTGTAGTTCCGGCTCCTTGGAAGGCTGGGGAAAGTCCTGCCAGAACCTGGCAGGCTGAGTCTTTGGTGGCTGGGAGAGAAGCAACACCCTCCAGGCTGAGTGGTGGAGATAAACACTGACACAAAGAAAAAAAGGAACAAAGAAAAAAAAAAGAAGAGCATCCATTTGTGTATGGAGTTGGGATCATCTTGAACAGACAGAGATCATTTGGGAAGGAGGCCCAACCTTGGGTCTAGAGTTCCCGAAAGATGATGGATTGGCAGACAATCAGGCTGTGGCCTCAGCAGGCCGAGGTGGGGGACAGCTGGAGCCCAGGGTTTTGAAACCAGCCTGGGGCTCATAGTAAGACCTCGTAACTCCCCAGAACGTGAACACTGAAGTCGCTCATGGATGCGCCCACAATTCTGGCTACACAAGATGTGGTGGCCTCTGTCTCAGGACTTTCTTTGGCATCAACCACCGAGACATAATGTACGAGTTGAAGCTGGGCACTGTGATTCAAGGCCATCATCCCCATGCCAAGGCTGCCTGAGACAAGGGGTCAGAGAGCAGCCTGGGCAACGTGGTTAGACTTTATCTCAGTAAAATGTCCCTAAATTCGGTTGAGGCATGATGGCCCACGGAGTCCCAGCTGCTCAGGAACCAAGGCAGGAGGACCACTTGAGCCCCGAGGTTGAGGCCCTGGGAGTGATGACCATGCCCCTGCACCCCAAACCAGAACATGGAGACATTGGCAACACAAAAGATGCCTCCCACTTGCATGGGAGTCCACGGCTCCCCAAGGAAATGTCTGTGTGGGTGGGGAACAATGGTGTGATCATGAGAGGAAGGTCCCCTCCACATGCCAGAAGGTGTAATACACAGCGACCAGAACGTGGACTGGTGGCGGCATTGCTGGATTGCCTTGATCGTTCTGTGCCCAATGGCTGCACTAGCTCAAGACCATCTGTTCCATGAGCTACACACGTCTTTCCTGTGGGGCATAAATGTGGGGGGTGGAGGCAGACATTCTGGGACATGTGGCTGTAGGTGCAGGATGTATGTGCCCGGTGGCCACCTTTGAAATCTGCTGCAAATGACAGGCCAGTAAGTGCATTTTCCTATCCCATTCCCGAGGGTGACTCCTCGTGCTGGGTGGGAGGGGTGGTGGTGGTGGTGGTGGTGGTGATTATTATTATTTGGAGTTGGATTCCTGCTCTGTAAGACCGAAGCACGGGGCACACTCACAGCCACCGTGGACTCCACTGGCTGTGCTCTGTTGATCTGCCCTCCTTCATCCCCAGAGTGGCTGGAATCACTGGCCTTCGCCACCACAGAGGGTTAATCTTTGGATTTATTTTTGATGTCCAATATGAGGTCTCACACCATCTCCCAGGATGGTGTAGAACTCTCAGGCACCTGTTGTCAACTCTCCTGGGCCTCCAACGGGCCAGGATGCAAGGATGAACCCCAGAGCCTGGCCTGTGTTTGTGTTGGTGGTTGGTATTATTAGTCTGAGTCAGAGTCTTGCTCTGTTGACCAGACC
>NW_007257891.1:0-7722 GCF_000164805.1 Carlito syrichta | reverse complement strand
TTGGCTAATGTAGAGATGAGGTCTCGCAAAGTTGCCCGGGCTGGTCTCAAACACAGGAGCTCAGTCATTCTCTTGCTTTGGTCTACCAGAGTGCTGGGATGACAAACATGATCCCCTGCACCTGGTCTCCACACCACTCTAGGAGACCATAGCAAAGCCCATTCCCTTCGATGACCTCGGATCCCAGGAGGGTAGCTGGATTTGCCAGTAGACCCCATCATGGAGGAAGCCCCTCCCATGGGATGCCTTGGTGAAAGGAAGGGTGGGCATGAGTCTCAAACCTTTGGTGTGATGTGATGGCTGGGACACTAATGTCTGTCTCCTCGGCACTCAAGAAGTTCGAAAAAGGAAGATGACTGGAGCCTGGGTACTGGAGACAAGGCTTAACACCATAGCAAGCCAACACCTCGCCCCAAGCAAAACCTAGAAAACCTTGGATAACAGCAAGCCTCGGGGGAAGGATCAACTCTGGCCCATAGTTCAAGACCAGAAGGAAGAACAGGATGTCGACCAAATGGAAAACCTGTGATCACAGCCGTTTGGGAGGACCAGACTGTGAGGATGGCCTGAGTTGGGTGGTTTGAGAGGAGCCTGGGCAGCCCAGCGAGGAAAGAAAAGGCAGAATGAAAGAAAGAAATAGAGATAGAAAGAGAGAGAGAGGGAGGGAGGCAGGGAGGGAGGAAGGAAGAAAGAAAGGAAAGAGAATGAAAGCAAGGAAGGAAGGAAGAAAGAAAGGAAAGAAAATAAGAAAGAAATCCATTCTCCTGCAAACTTTTTCCCCTCAGTCCTCCCCCCACCGCCCCACATGTGAGGGTCCCCTAAGCTCGACACCTTTCAACCCCAAACCCCCAAATAGTTGCCCCTGCTTTGGTGTGGGAGTTCCCACATTCCCTGGCCAAGTTTCTGCTGACTCTCCTCTCCAAGGTGTGAAATGTTCCCCAGGCAGGGAGACACTCTGACTCGGCAATGAGAACCATCTGCCAAGAAAGGCCAAGGACACCTCCCTCACCCGGGGCATTTCTTCCATCACAATCCCATTTTTCCTGGCTCTAAAGCCAGTCGCCTTGTGAACACACCATGTGCAGTTGAGAAGCTGTGTACAATTCTCGTGTTTCTGGAGACAATATCTGGCTCTGTGGCCCAGGCTGTGGCCCAGGGAAAAAATCGTCATTCACCACCAGCCTCAAAATTGAGGGCTCTGGTGATACTCCCACCTGAGCCTCAAGAGTGGACAAGGCATCACCCCCGACGACAGTACATGCGAGTCCAGGCCAGGCATTGTGTTGCACAGCCTTCAGCCCCACACCCTGGGAGTCTGAGGTGGGAGGCTGCTTGTGCCCAGGGGTCAAAGACCAGCCCGTGTGAAGTGGCCAGACATTGTGTCAGCAAGAGGTCCCCAACATCATGTCTGGCATGGTTGTCCCGAAGTTCTGGCTGATCAGGGGCCGAGGTGTGAGGACTGCCTGAGCTCCTCAGGTAGATGCCCTGGTAGCCACGATCATGCCACTGTTCCCTGGACTGGCCGACAGAGTCTTCGGTGACAAATAAGACTTCTCCCACATGGGTCATGATAAGTGTCTATGGCTTTCCAAGAAAAGGTCTGCGTGGGAGTGGGACACCAGGGAGATCGGGAAAAGAAGGAGCCTTCCCACCGCCTGAAGGTGGCAGACAGGGTGACTGGAAACTGAGCTGACTGTGGCATTGCAGGATCACCTTAAACACTCTATGCCCAACTGCTGCCCTAGCTGAGGTCTGTCTCATCCGAGAGCTTACATGCATCATTGCCGTGGAACACGAGCATGGATGGTGGAGGAAGGCCTTCTGGGAGGTGTGGCCGAAGGCATGGGATGGATGTGACCAGTAGCCACCTTTGAAACCTCCCATGAATGACAGGCTGGAAAGTGCCTTTTCCTCTCCCATCCCTGAGGGTGTCTTCTCGTGCTGGGTGGCAGGGGTAGTGGTGGTGGTGGTGGTGATTATTATTACTTTGATTCGGAATCCCACTCTACCTCCCAGGTCAGAGTGCAGGGGCACGCTCACTTCCTCTGGTGACACCACCTGCTGGGCTCAGGCGATTCTCCCTCCTCAGACCTCAATTGGCTGAAACCACAGGCCTGCGCCACTAGGCCAGCTAATCTTTGGATTTATTTTTGATGGCGGAGATGAGGTCTCACCCTTTGTCCTGGGTGGCTGTTGAACCCACAGCCTCAGGTCGTCCACTTGCCTGGGCATCTAAAGGGCCGGGATCTCAGATTGATCCCCTGAGCCCGGCCTGTCCTTGTGGTTGTGGTGGTGGCTGGTATTATTATTCTGAATCAGTGTCCCTCTCTGTCATGCAGGCCACAGTGCAGAGCCCTGCTCTCAGCCACCTCAACCTCCACAGGCGGAACTCCAGCTATCCTTCTGCTGCGCCCCACCTAGTGTATGAAATGACAGGTATGCACCACCACAATTGACTCATTTTTTGGTTTCTTGTAGAGATGAGATCTTGCCAAGGTGCCCCAGCTAGACTCGAACCCAGGGACTCAAGCCATCCTCTCACCTCAGCCTCCCCGAGTGCATGGATGACAGAGGTGAGCCCCCACGCCTGGCCTCCACAACCTTCTTGGGGTCCAAACGCGAGACCAGCTCCCTTCCAACAACCTGGGACCCCAAAGAAGGCATCGGTGGTCGCTCTCTGAATCCCCCCATAGGAGCACCTGGTGCAGGGATGTGTCTCTGCTGGGATGCCCAGACCACCGCTGCCTGGTCTCTAGGGTAGACCTGATCGCTACTCCTAGGGGCTGCCTCAGGGAAACAGAGGGCGTGACTCTGAAACCTTTGTGGGGGCGTGGACATCCAGGTGACTCACGGCTGTCTCCTTGACATTTGGGGAGCCTAAGATGGGAAGATGGCAGAGCCTGGGATCTTGAGACAAGTCTGGACACCATAGCAAGCCCCCACCTGGACCGCTGCAGCACATAGTTCAAGACCAGGCAGGAAGACCAGGATGTCGACCAAATGGAAAGCCTGTGGTCACCAGAGTTTGGGAGAACCAGGCCAAGAGAATGGCCTGAGTTGGGTGGTTTGAGATCAGCCTGGGCAACCTAGTGAGGAAAGAAAAGAAGGAGGAAAGAAAGACAGAAAGAAAGAAAGAAAGAAGGAAAGAAAGAAAGAAAGAAAGAAAGAAAGAAAGAAAGAAAGAAAGAAAGAAAGAAAGAAATCCATTATCCTGCAAACCTTCTGCCCTCAGTTCTTCCCCCTCCACCCTCACATGGGAGAGTCCACCAAGCTGGGCACCTTCTAGCCCTAGAGCCCCCCCAGTTCCTGTCCCCGCATTGGTGTGGGAATTCTCTAGGCTCCCTGGCCGGGTTCATGCCGTCTCTCCTCTCCAAGGTCAGAAATGTGCCCCTGACAATGCAACCCTCTGACTCGGCAATGAGGACATTCTGCCAAAAAAGGCCAGGGACACATCCATCACCTGCGGACATTTCTACTCCCCAATTCCATTTTTCCTGTCTCTAAAGTCAGTCGTCCTGTGAAAAAAACCTGTGCAGTTGAGAATCTGTATGATTCTGATGTTTTTGGAGACAGGGTATGGCTCTGTGGCCCATGCTGGTGCCCGGGGACATGACCGTCATTCACCTGCAGCCTTGAAATCGAGGGCTCCATCTATCATTCTGGCTCAGGCTCCAGAGTGGCCATGACAACGGGTACCTTGACACCAGACCCACTGTTTGGATGGCTGCAGAGACAGGTCTCACTGTGTGCTCCTGGCTGGCCTTGGGTTCCTGGGTTCCTGCCATCCTCCCACCATGGGCTCCCAGAGATTTGGGATTCCAGATGTGGGCTGCCACGCCAGGCCTTCTGGTTCATTTTGGATGAAGGATCAAGGCCAGGCTCGCAGGCTGAGCTTCGTTATCCCAGCACTTTGGTAGGCAAAGGCCAGCCATCGGCCTGAGTCCACTGACCAAGACCTTCCCCCGCAACTCAGTGATACCTCAATTATACACTCCATCCCAAATGATTCGAGCATGGTGTCATGTGCCTGTCATTCCAGCTCTTAGAAAGGCCATAAAAAGGTTCACCATAGCCCGACAGGCCAAGGCTGCGGTGCCTGAGAGCGAGGCACCGCCCTCCAGCCTGGCTGATGGAGTGACACCCCGACTCAATGAGGAAGAGGAAAAAAGGATAAAAAAGAAGACCCCCATTTGTGTAAGGAGTTGGGATCATCGAGAGTAAACAGAGAACATTTGGGAAGAAGGCCTCAGATTGGGCCTAGAGTTCCTGAAAGATATTGTATTGGCAGACAATTGGGCTGTGGCTTTGGGAGGCTGAAGTGGGGGACCACTAAAGTTTGGAGTTTCAAGTCCAGCCTGGGTGATGTAGTGAGACCTCATTGCTAACTGGAATGTAAACAGTGGAGTCATGCATGGTGGCACCCACGGTCCCGGCTTCATGGAATATAGTGACCTTGATCCCAGGGCATTTGTTTTTGTCACCCCCGCTGACAGTATGTGTGAGCCCAGGCCAGTCACTGTCAGCCCCACACACTGGGAGGTTGAGGCAGGAGTCTGAGTGAGCCCAGGGGTCAGAGACGAGACTGGGCAAAGTGTCCAGACCTAGTCTCAGTGAGAGTTCCCCAAAATCGAGTCTGACGTGGTGGTTCCCAGAGTCCCAACTGTTCAGGGACTGAGATGGGAAGACAGCCTCAGCCCCCCAGGTTGAGAACCTGGGAGCCACGATGTTGCCACAGTGTCCCAGATGATCTGATGGAGAATCTGGTGATAAAAAATGACGGCTCCCACAGGCGCCATGATGGGCGTCCACAGCACCACAGGTAATGGCCGGGTTGAAGGGGACTATGGGGAGATCAGGAGAGGAAGGGGCCCTCTCCCTGCCCGAAGGTGGCAGACAGGGTGATAGGAACCTGGGATGCCCATGGCATTGCCAGACTGGCTTGAATGCTCTGTGACCAATGGCGGCCCTAGCTCAGAATTGTCTGTTCCGTGAGCTCACATGCCTCTTTGACGTGCAACATGAGTGTGGAATGTGGAGGCAGGCCTTCTGAGGTGTGTGGCTGAAGGCATGGGATGGATACGCCTGGTGGCCTCCCATGAACGACAGGCTAGAAAGTGCCTTTTCCACTCCCATTCCTGAGGGTGTCTCCTCATGCTTGGTGGCAGGCATGATGGTGGTGGTGGTGGTGATTATTATTATTTGGAAGTGGAATCCCACTCTGTCTCCCAGGTCAGAGCACAGGGGCATGCTCAATGCCTCTGAGTACTCCACCTGCTGGACTCAGATGATCCTCCCACCTGAGTGGCTGGTACCACAGGCCTGCACCACCATGACCAGCTAATATTTGAATTTATTTTTGATGGTGAAGTTGAGGTTTTGCCCCATGTCCTGGGTTGCTGTTGATCCCACAGCTTCAGGCCGTACACTTGCTTGGGCATCTGAAGTGCTGGGAGGACAGGCTGAGCACCTGAGCCCTGCCTGTGGTTGCGGTGGTGGTGCTGGTTGGTATTATTATTCTGAGTCAGAGTCCCACTCTGTCACCCAGGCTGGAGCACAGGGGCCCACTCTCAGTCACCATGGCCTCCACTGACTGGGCTCCTGTGATCCTCCTGCGATGGCCTCCCGAGTGTATGGAACGACAGGTGTGCATCACCACACTCGGCTCATATTTTTGGCTTTTTGTAGAGACGAGTTCTCGCCAAGGTGCCCGGGCTGGTCTCGAACATGGGCCTCAGGCCAACCTTTCACATCCGCCTCCCAGAGCATCAGGATGACAGGTGCAATCACCTGTGCCAGGCCTCCACACCCCTCTTGGGGGCCCACCACAAGGCCTGTTCCCTTCTGACGACCTGGGAGCCAGGACAGGGTGCCAGGAGTCATCCTACGAGCCTTCCCCATGGGGAACGCCTGGTGGAGGGATGTTTATCCACCATTGCACCCACCGCTCTGCCCAATTGTACCCCAGAGTGGATCCATTCGCTCCTCCCAGCGCCACCTCGGGGAAAGTGAGGGTATGACTCTCACACTTTAGGGGCAGCAGGTACAGCCAGATGACTCACGTCTGTCTCCTTGGCACTCAGGGAGGCCGAGATGGGAAGATGGCCGCATCCTGGAATGTCGAGAGCACGCTGGATACAAGAGCAAGCAACCACCTCGACCCCAAGCAAAACCCAGAAAACCTCGGTTGAGGGCAGGCCGCAGCAGGAGTTTTGCATCTGGCTGAGAGTTCACGACCAGGTAGGAAGACCAGGATTTTGACCAAACGGAAAGCCTGTGATCTCAGCAGTTTGAGAGGCCAAGGTTGAGAGGATGGCCCGATTTGGGTTGTTTGAGAGCAGCCTGGGTAACCTAGTGAGGAAAGAAAGAAAGAAAGAAAGAAAGAAAGAAAGAAAGAAAGAAAGAAAGAAAGAAAGAAAGAAAGAAAGAAAGGAGGAAGGAAGGAAGGAAGGAAGAAAGGAAGTAAGGAAGGTGGAAAGAAAGAATGAATCTATTCTTCTTCAAACTTTCTGCACTCAGTCCTTCCCCCTCATCCTCCCACATGTGGGGGTCCTCCAATCTCAGAACCTTACATCCCAACCCCTCCAATGCCTGTACCCAATTTGGGGCAGGACTTCTCGAGGATCCCTGGCTGGGTTCTTCTAAGCTCTCCTCTCCAAGGTAAGAAATATGCTCCAGGCTGGCTGGCCCTCTGACTCAGCAAAGAGGACTTTCAGCAAAGAAATGCTAGGCACACATCCCTCACCCAGGGAAATTACATCACCCCAGATTCATTTTTTCCAGGCTCTAAATCTAGTCACCATTTGAACATACCATGAGCAGTTGAGAATCTGTGTATGATTCTGATGTTTTTGGAGACAGGTTCGGGCTCTGTGGTTAAGGCCAGGGCCAGGGGACAGAAACATTGTTCTCCACCAGCTTCGAAATTGTGGTCATTGGCAATTTTTCTGCCTCAGCCTCCAGAGTGGTCAGGACGATGGACACCTTGACCACAGGCTCCTGTTTGAATGGGTGTACAGACGGAGTCTACCTTCATGGCCCAGGCTGGCCTTGAGTTCCTGGGCTCCAGCCATCCTCCAGATTTGGCCTCCCTGAGTGCTGGAATTCCAGGCATGGGCTGCCGTGCCTAACCTTCTGGTTATTTTTCAATGAAAGATGAGGTCCTATTTGGGGGCTCAACCTCGTCATTCCAGTGCTATGAAAGGACAAACCAGTGGCCGGCCTGAGCACATGGTTCTGAGACTCCTGAGAACCTCTGTGGGACCTTGCCTCTAGCCTCTGTCCCCAGTGAGCTGGGCGTGTTGGTGCAGGCCTATCATTCTGCCTCCTTGGAAGGTTTGGGTGGGAAGGCTAGCTGAAGCCCAGCAGGCCGAGGTTGTGCTGGCCGGGAGTGAGCCACCACCCTTTTTTAGTGAGACACAGACTAAAAAAAAATAAAAGGAAAGATAAGAAGATCATCTATTTATGTAAGGATTTGGGATCATCATGAGTAGACAGAGATCATTCGGTAAAAAGGTCCCAGGTTTCGGATTAGAGTTCCTGAAAGACAGTGGATGGGCAGACAATTGGGCCGTGGTTTCAGGTGTCTGAGTCAGGGGACCGCTGGAGACTAGGAGTTCAAGTGCAACCTTGGCAAAGTAGCGAGATCACGTCACTCTCTGGAACACAAACACTGGAGTTGCACGTGGTGGTGCCCGCCAACCTGGCTAGAGGGGATGCGGTGGC
>NW_007257890.1:1825-2735 GCF_000164805.1 Carlito syrichta | reverse complement strand
CAGCTGACTTAACAAGATAGCTAGCCAGCTAATCATGTGGCTAGCCAGCTGAATTAACTAACTGACTTAACTAGCCAGCCACTTGACTTAAACAGTTGACTTTACAACTAGCTAACTAGCTATCCAGCTGAATTTACTGGCTGAAATAATTAGCTATCTACCCAACTAGCTATCTAGCAAGCTGGCTGACTTAACTAGCTAGCTAGTTGACATATCTAGCTGACTTAACTAGTTAGCTACCAAGCTCGCCAGATGACTTTACTAGCTGAAATAAGTTGGTAACCAGCTCTCTAGCCATCTGATTGACTATCTTTTTAACTAGCTAGCGAGTTGGCTAGCCAGGTGAATTAACGAGTTAAATAAACTAGCTAGCCAGCTAGCTAGCCAGCTGAGTTAACTAGCTAGCTATCCTGCTAGGCAGTTGACTAACCAGCTGACTAAACTAACTGAGTTAACGAGCTAGCCATCTGACTTAACTAACCGACTTATCTAGCTAGCTACCTAGCTAGTAAGCTGACTTAACTAGCTGATTTATCTAGCTAGCTACCTAGCTAGCTATCATATAGCTAGGTGACTTAACTAGTTGACTTAACTAGCTAGCTAGCTGACATATCTAGCTGACTGAACTAGGTAGCTACCTAGCTAGCCATCTGACTGAACTAGCTGAAATAACTAGTGAACCAGCTGGCTACTCATCTGACGTAACTATGTTTTTAACTAGCTAGCAAGCTGGCTAGACAACTGACTAATGAGCTTAATTAATGAGCTAACCCGCTGGTTAGCCAGCTGTCTAAACAAGCTGACATAACTAGCTGGCCACATGGTAGCCTGAAGATTTAATTGTCTAGTTACCTATGTACCCATCAGCCTTGCCAACTGACTTAACTATCTAACTTAATGAACTAGCCAG
>NW_007257890.1:0-833 GCF_000164805.1 Carlito syrichta | reverse complement strand
CCTACCCAGCTAGGCAGCTGGCTAGCCAGCTGACTTAACTTCCTGACTTAACCAGCCAGCAAACAGACTTAACTAGCTGACTTAACCAGCTGGGTAACTAGCTAACCAGCTGTCTTAACTGCCTGGCTTAATTAGCTAGCTACTTAGCTACCTATCTAGCTAGCCAGCTGAGTTAACTAGTTGACTTAACTAGCTAGCTAGCTGACATAACAAGCTGACTTATAAGCTAGCTTCCAAGCTAGCCAGCTGACTTATCTAGTTGAAATAAACTTCTAGCCAAATGACTAGCCATCTGACACAACTAGTTTTTTAACAAGCGCAACAGATGGATAGCCAACTGACTTGAGCTGACTTAACTAGCTAGCCAGCTGTTTGCCAGCTGACTTAACTAGCTGACTTAACCAGTTAGCTTCCTACCTATATAGCCAGTTGGCTAGCCAGAAGAATTATCTAACTTAATAAAGCAAGCAGGCTAGACAGCTCACTTAACTAACTAGCTACCATGTAGCCTGCAGGCTAACCAGCTGATGTATCTAGCTGACTCGAACTGCTAGACTGCTGGCTAGCAAGCCGACTTATCTAGCTACCTACCTACCTAGCCAGCTGGCTAGACAGCTGACTAAACTAGTTGAATTAACCAACTAGGCACTTGGCTAGCCAGCTGACAACTCACTGATATCACTAGCTAGCCAGGTAGCTATCTAGCTGACGTTTTTAACTAGCTACCTACCTTGCCAGTTGGCTTGCCAGCTCTCTTAACTAGCTGAATTAACCAGTCACCCAGCTAGCTAGCCAATTGACTTCACAAGTTTGCTACCTAGCTAGCCAGCTGG
>NW_007257889.1:2752-9645 GCF_000164805.1 Carlito syrichta | reverse complement strand
TTAACTTCCATAATGCTTAATAGAAATACAAAAAAATAAAATTTGAACAATATCAAGGTGCCCAAACATTTTAATTGGTTATTTATTAGAGATACTACCTGTCATGGATAACAATGTAAGGACACAAGAATTTATATTATATTGTCTATAGTTTTATACATTAATTCCAACTCTATAAGTCAATCTAAAAATTAGATTTCTTTGGCCCTATAATTTCAAATCTAGGAGTCTATATTGGGAAGATAACTTATAAAGCTGTAAACACATATATTCAACTCAGCACTTTTAATAAAATATTAGAACTGTGCAAATTTCCCAAACCAGTGATATGATAAAGCAAAATGTGTTTTATCTATGAGATAGAATGTGATGCAGATAAAAGTCATTTTCAAAAAATTTACATAATAATATCAAATGGAAAAACAGGTTATAAAATTATGATCATTTTAATTCCATAAAAATTATAATAGTAATGAAGATATAGTTATTGGTATATAGATAGATATATGTGTATATTAAAAAACCCTAGAGAGATTTAAATGATGCTTAATAGCCTGTATTTTCTGAAAGTTCTATATTGAACATGTATTAGCTTTATAATTACTATACATCTAAAATATTAACTACACACAAAAAAATTTTCTGGGACTTTTGTTTTAATACATTTCTATTATTTAAACATCACTAATAAAGAAGACTCAGTGGATTGTAATACCTCATTATAATTGATACTATGTTGATGGTTTTATGGAGTAAATATCACCACTTTTACCTCTGACCAAGTTCATACATCAGTTGAGAAGTTGTTTTATAGGACAAATAAAATAACAAATGGAAACCAAAATATAATTTTTACTACTATTTATGGTTAGGTTGGAGGAAATGGCTTCAGAAGAAAAAAAATCAACTTCCTAATACTGAACCCTCCAATTAGATAAACTTCTGCCCTAATCAACCAGTATAGTCAGATACTTTTAGGTCTCCCCATTAGGGTTTTGATTTCTGTGACCTGTTGATTTCTAAAGAGAAGAAATGAAGAATGGGGATGTATGTAAGCACCTCCTCCCAAACAACCAAAAGTGAATAGAGAAAATCCTGCTTTGTGCAAACCAGAGAAGTTAGGAAAACTGAATATATGTTCCACAATAAGTTTTACAAAGCTTATATGAAATTTTTCCAATCACTTTTGAAATAAAGTTGGTTAGCACATGCATTTTACGAGAGATACATTTTAAACTCAAGGACACAAATAAGTCAAAAGGAAAAGGTAGAAAAGGTATATCATGTGAAACAGTAACCAACTAGAACAGAAGTGACTATATCAATATTAGACTAAGTGGGCCTTGTTACGCAAATTGTTACTAAAGACAAAAGTCAGACATTTCATAGTGATAAAAGATTCAGTTCATCAAGAAGACTTATCAAGTGTAAACATACACTCAACAAACAACAGAGCCTCAAAATATATGAATAAAAAACTTACAAAATTGAAGGGAGTTATAGACAATTCAACAATAATAGCCAAAGGCTTCAATACTCCCACTTTAAATAATTGATAGATCCAGCAAATAGATAGCCATCAAAGATATATAAATCTTAAACTACACATAAGCCAGATAGTCTTATTCATCTGTAGAGCTTTCCATCCAACAAAACAGAGCACACATTCTTCTCAGATACGCATGGGACATTCTTGAAAATAGACCATTTGTTGAGAGGCCAGAGGAGAGAAAAAAACCAGGACAGTTTAATGACCTGCAAGTCAAAGGATTTAAATTTTTCAAGAAAGGAATGTTCACCAATGTCAGATGCTGTGGAATAAACACACAATAAGATGGTGCATTAGAGGCATCACTGTTGGAACCTTGTTAAATGATACGGAAAGGCCAAAATGGTGAACTCCTATTCAAGAAGGAAGACAGATATTCATTACAATGGCAAAGGACACCTCAGATTCAGAGAGGAAAAGATGAGCAAATAGCCTCCACAATGGTGCTCTGCAGAGAAAAAGGAGTGTGACCTTGAAACATGGGACAGTACTGAAAACTCCCCTCTGAGGCACACCTTCCAGCCAGGGGTCTGCTTAACCCAGGCCACAGGAGAACACCTCATTTATCCTAGAGCCCAGAGCAGTCTTAGGGAGAGGCTGAGAGCTGATAAGAAGGAAAGGCACCCAGCAAAGCCATAGATGTTCTCTCAAATCTGAGTTGGTGAGAAAGACACTATTTATGATAATTTCACTGTCTCAGCAACAGTGACTGCTGACGCATTCTGGTTTCTGCCCAAAGACAAGGCTGCTCACTCTGATTCTGGAGTAGGGGAGGAACCTTCCAGCCAGAGATAAGCTAGGAGCAGGGAGATCACCCTAGGGTTTGCAACCAGACATAAGCTTATCCCAGCTACAAGGTGGGACCAGCAAACAATCCCTCCAAAGTCATATTTCCCTCCCCGAATGGGAGAGGTTTGCAAGGGTCAGATCTACAACCTGGAATCAGTCTCTGCATGTCACTGCCTAGGTGCCCCATGATGACCCTCCCTTCCAGGCAGTTGCAGCAAAGGGCCCCAACAATACCAGCAAACACTAGAATAGCAGCCTCAATGACAGAAGCCTAGTAGAAGGCCCCTATTCCCTTGCTCTTGAACCTGCAGCCTGAGTAGAATATCTGTTGTAGCCATGGTTTCTTATGACCTTATGTAACTAATGTCAGTTTTGCAACTTGAAGTTCTTCAGTGAGCACCATAGTTAAGAACTCCAGCCTCTTTCCTGGACTAGTTGGGGTAGCATGCCCTAGCAATACTGAGGAAAAGGAGGGCCTCCCATTCCTATACAACTGAGAAACCAGTCTAAGTGGCAAAAGACCAGCAGAAGGGTTCTCACCTCTCTGCACTTGAATCAGCAGCTTGAGCAGCATAAGTTTCTAATCCTGTGGTTTCTCCCAGGTAGCAAGACCGGAAGCCAAGTTCAGCTCTTTGATCCAAACTGTAGGTGTCATTGCAAGACCACAATCTGCCCTTCAAGTCTGTTAGGGAAGTGTTGCACAACAGGACCAAGGATCAGGCAGCCTTCATTTCTATACACCTGGATTAGTAGCCTAAGTCACCATATCTCTCCTGGACAGTGATTCCTGCATAACAAGTTAAGCTTCACACGCTAACATACCCAATCACCTGGAGTAGGAAAATGAGTCACCCCTCTCCCCCCACCCCAGTAGAGCCCTTGGTGCTGTAGTGCCACTACCTTCAAGGGCAGTGCTTGGTGCTGTGGTGTCTGTGCTCAATGCCCAGACATTTCCCAGGTACCTGGAGCACACACTCTTCTAGATTAGGAGCCCAGGCCTCCCTCCCCTGCCAGAGCAGAGAACTCAAGGCAGCACAGGTCTCCTAACACCTCACCGAGGCAGAACTCTGGGCATTCAGAAGCTGCACACTAGATCCAGCTTGGAATGGGGGTCTGGGCCTAATATCAGTGGACCTATGGGGGGGTCTGCCCAGTTTATCCCCACCCATTTTGGTTCTCCCCTCCCCAGGGTTGAACTGGGAGCCAATTCCACAGTGTGCTCCTCAGACCAGCTCACTGCTAAGAAAACAGAGTGCATCTGCTAGTAAACAAGAGACAAGTAAATACTCATCCACACTGGCTGTGGACAGCCATTACCCACAGGCACCTGCTGGCCTAGAGGTTGAACGACACATCACAACAGGTAATTACTGACACCAGCAGAAACCATTGAAGAGTAAGTTCAGCCTCCCAAGAACCCCACCATCCTAACCTCACAGTAAGTAATGGGCCAGTGCACACCCCAACTATATCACTATTAGAACCATCACATATATCATATGTGTATTTAGCTGTGGTTTCTTATGAACATTGGATTCATAATGGGCGGGCCCACATACACATATATTAAAGAAACTCATACAGATTAGCTGCCATAGTTTATTCAAATGAGAAAGAACCAGAGAAAAACTCTGAAAATCTGAAAAAAAAAAGTCTTACTCCTCTGAAGGGGCTCACCAAATCTTCAATGAAAGAACCTAACCGTGATGAAATCCCTGAAATATCAAATACCAAATTGAGAACACTGATTACAAAGAAGTTCATTAAGATGCAAGATAAAGTTAACCAACAAAAATAAATTGTCAGAACAGTTCAGGAGGTGAAAGGAGAGACTGATAACATTTTTAAAAAACCCATAAATAAAGAAAAAATTCAGAAGAATGAGTAAAGCCTTTGAGAATTTAAAACTATGTAATGTGACCAAAGCTATGAATCATGGGCATTCCACAGGGAGAAGAAATCAAAGTGTATAAAAAATATATTCAAAGAAATAATTCAAGAAAACTTCCCTGGTCTTGAGAGAAACCTAGACTTCAGATACAAGAAACCCAAAGAACGTCTTTAAGACATATTACAAGAAGAACCTCACCAAGGTATATCATTGACAGATTCTCCAAAGTGAACATGAAATAAAATATACTAAGAGCAATGAAAGAAGAACTGAATCATATAAAAAAGGACATTAGATTAACACCAGACTACTCGCAGAAAACCTACAAGTCAGAATAAAATGAAGTCTTATTTTCAATTGACTTAAAGAAAAAAAAATGCCAACCAAGAATCTTCTATCCAGCCAAACTAAACTTTATTAATGAAGGAGAAATAAAGTCCTTCCCTAACAAACAAACACTAAGAGAATTTGTCACCATTAAACCAGTTCCACAAGAGAAGCTCAGAGGTGTTCTAACTTGAAAATGAAATGATTCAGCAGGGCTCAGTGGCTCAGCCTGTCATCCCAGCACTTTGGGAGGCTGAGGTGAGTGGATTGCCTGACTCTATGGGTTCAAGACCTGCCTGGGCAACTTAGCGAGACTCATCTCTACAGTAAATCAAAAATTAACCAGGCATGGTAGCACATGCCTGTAGTTCCAGCTACTTGGAAAGCTGAGGCAGAAGGATCACTGGAGCCCAGCAGCTTGAGGCTGTGGTGGCCAGGAGCATGCCACTGCACTCCAGTCTGGGTGACAGAGTGAGACTCCAACTCAAAAAAAAAAAAAAAAGAAGAAGAAAATGAAACGATTCATGTTATAACAAAAGATAACATGAGTATAAAACTTACAGAGCTTATATAGGAAGTACACATTTGAATCCCCAAGTCAGATAGCTTCCAGCACTATGGAGGGAACAAAACCTCACATATTAACATTAACCCTGAATATATATGGTGTAAATGACTCACTTAAAGAAATCAGAGTGGCAAATTGGAGGAAAAAAAAGACTCAACCATATGCTACCTAAAAGAGACCCACCTACTGGCCAAAGATAGTCACAAATTCAAAGTAAATGTATGGAAAAAGACATGTTAGATGAATAAAAAACAAAAAGGAGCAGGAGTATCCATCTTAATATCAGATAGCACAGGCTTTAAGCCAAAAATCATTAAAAAAAAAAGACAGAAAGAGTAGGCATTATATAATGATAAAGGGTGCAATTCAACAAGATTTATCTTAAACATACATGCACTGAATACCACAGCTCTCAAATTCATAAAGCAAACATTACTTGACCTTGGAAAACATATTGATAGCAAAAACATAAGAGGGGGTGACTTTAACACCTCATTCATTGCCATCACTAGACAGACCATCAAAGCAGAAAATAGAGAAACACGGGGCTTAAATTGGTCTATACATTCTTTTCATCACCACATGGAACATTCTCAAAAATAGGCCATATGCTTGATCATAAAGCAAGTCCCTATAAATTTTAAAGCATCAAAGTTATAGCAAACATTTTTTCATGTATCTGTTGGCTGCTCGTATGTCTTCTTATGAGAAGTGCCTATTCATACTTTGCCCATTTTTTAATAGAATTGTTTGCTTGTTTTCTTTCAACATGTTTGAGTTCCCTGTAGATCCTAGACATTAGGCCTTTGCCAGATACACAATTGGCAAATATTTGTTCCCATTCCATGGACTTCCCACTTTTTTAATGGTTTCTTCTGCTTTGCAGAAGCTTTTCAGTTTGATGAGGTCCCACTTGTCTATCTTTTCTGTTCAGGAATTCGCTTTTGAAGAGTTGATCAGGATGTGGTAGCCTATTCCAATTTCCATAAGGGTGTTTCCTACATTTTCTTATAGGGTTCTTATAGTTTGTGGTTTTACATTTAGGTCTTTGATCCAGTTAGAGTTACTTTTTGTGTATGGTATAGAAGAAGACATATGTGCAGCCAACAGATACATGAAAAATGCTCAGCATCTCTAATCATTAAAGAAATGCAAATTAAAATCACAATGAGATACCACTCAACTCCAGTCAGGATGGCCATCATCAATAATTCAAAAACCAACAGATGCTGGAGAGGATGTGGGGAAAAGGGGACACATTTACATTGTTGGTGGGAATGTAAACTAGTACAATTTCTAGTTTGTACTAGAAAACAGTGGAAAACAGTGTGGCAATTTCTAAAAAATCTGAAAATCAACCTTCCATATGACCCAGCAATCCTCCCTTCTGGGAATATATCCAGAGGAACTTAAGTCACTCTATAATAAAGATACCTGCACAAGTTATTTATTGCAGCATTATTCACAACAGCAAAAACATGAAACCAACTGTGCTGCCCATTGAAAGTGGACTGGATAAAGAAAATATGGTACATTTACATGATGGAATATTATGCAGCTACAAAGAAAAACAAAATTATGAACTTTGCAGCAACTTAGGTGGAATTAGAGACTATAATACTCAGTGATTTATCACAGAATCAAAGATCTGAGGACCACATATACTCACTCATAAGAAAGGGATTGGCAGTACTGGGACACTGCCAGTGGTAGGGAGCACATAGCATCAATAAGGGTACCCACACTTTACCTGTATGATGACCATGAAT
>NW_007257889.1:2068-2706 GCF_000164805.1 Carlito syrichta | reverse complement strand
AACAGGAAAAACCTAAACCTAAAGTTAGCAGAAGAAAATGAATAGCAAGATCAGAGCAGAGCTAAATGAAGCTGAGGCCAAAAAATGATTAATGAGTCAAAAAGTTGGTTCTTTGAAAGGACAAACAAAATTAACACATCACTAGTTGGTCTAACCAAGAAAAAAAGACTCAAATAAATTTGGTCAGAAATGAGAGAGATAACATAATAATCGATACCATAAACATACAAAAGATCAACAGAGACTACTATGAACACCTCTATGGCAATATACTGGAAAAAATGGTACATTTTCACAAATGTACCAGAAGAAATGGATGAATTTTTGAAAACCTATAAACTCCCTAGACTAAGCCAGGAAGAAAAAAAAATACTCTAAATAGACAATAATGAGTAATTAAGTTGAATCAGTAATTTAAAAAATCTTCCAACAAACAAAAAGCCCAGGGCCAGATGAATTCTCAGTCAAATTTTATCAGATATATAAGGAACTGGCAATACTATCAAAACTATTACTGAAAATCAAGGCAGAGAGAGCTCTCCCTAATTCATTCTATGAAACCAGTGTCACATTGATATTAAAATCAGGCAAACACACACACACACACACACACACACACACACACACACACACACACA
>NW_007257889.1:0-874 GCF_000164805.1 Carlito syrichta | reverse complement strand
TACCTAGGAATACACTTAACTAAGGAGGTGAAAGATATCCACAAGGAGAACTACAAAATAGTGATGAAGGAAATTGTAGATGATGAAACAAATAGAAGAACATTCCATGTTCATGGACTGGAAGAATCTATGCTGCTAAAATGACAATACTGCCCAAAGCAATCTACAGATTCAATGCAACACTGATCAAAATAACAACTTCATTCTTCACAGATCTAGAAAAAACAATCTTATTTCTATAAAACCAAAAGAGAGTCTGAATAGCTAAAGCAGTTCTAACAAAAAAGAGCAGCTGCAGAGTCATCACAGTGTCTGCTTCAAATTATACTATAAAGCTACAGTAACTAAAACAGCATGGTACTGGTACCATAATAGATCAATGGAACAGAATAGAGAACCCCAAAATAAAACCGCATACCTACAAACAACTGACCTTTAACAAAGTTGACAAAATATAAACAATGGGGAAAGACATCCTATTCAATAAATGGTGCTGTGAAAACTGGCCAGCCATATTCAGAAGAATGAAACCAGACTCCTATCTTTAACGATAAACAAAAATTAACACAAGATGGATTGAAGACTTAAATATAAGACATGAAACTATAAAACTCCTAGAAGAAAACCTAAGAAACATTCTCTGGACATTGGCCTAGGCAAAATCATTAATGATGAAGACCACAAAAACAATTACAAAAAGACAGATATAAAAAAAGACAAGTGGAACTTAATTAAACTAAAAAACTTCTGCACAATTAAAGAAATAATCAATAGAGTGAACAGAAAACCCACCAAATGAAAGAAAACATTTGCGTATTGCTCCTCAAAAGAAAAGCTAACATCCAGAATCTACAAGGAACTCAAAGAACTCAAC
>NW_007257888.1:0-3014 GCF_000164805.1 Carlito syrichta | reverse complement strand
CTTACTAGCTAGCTACCTACCTAGCCAGCTGGGAAGCCAGATGAATAAACTAGCTGACTTAACTAGTTAGTGATGTGGCTAGTCAGCTGACTTAACTAGCTTGGTACCTAGCTATCCAGCTGGCTGGCCAACTGACTTAACTAGTTGACTTAATCAGCTAGCAACCTGGCACAACAAGCTGATTTAACTAGTTAGCCAGCTGGCTACCCAGCTGACTTAACTAGTTCTCTACCTAGCTAGCTGGCTCATCAGCAGAGTTAACTAGCTGACATAATTAGCTAGCCAGCTGACTTAAGTTCATTAGCTAGCTAGCCAGCTGGCAAGCCAGCTGACTTAACTAGCTGACTTAATTATCTGGCCTGTGTGCTAGGCAGATGACTTAACTAGTTCGCTATACAGCTAGCCAGTTGGCTAGCTAGCTGAATTTAATAGGTCACTTAACTAGCTAGTCAGCTGACTAGACAGCTGACTTAAACTCAAGCCACCTAGCTACCGAGCTGGATATCCAGCTGACTTAACTAGGTGACTTATCTAGCTAATCAGCCGGCTAGAGAGCTGACTTAATTATCTAGCTACCTAGCTTGCCAGTTGTCTAGCCTGCTCACTTAAGCAGGTGACTTATGTAGCTAACCAGCTGGCAAGCAGGCTTACCTAACTGCCTAGATACCTAGCTAGACAGATGGATAGCCAGCTGAGTTAACTAGCTAGCTAACTATGCAGCCTGCTGGCTTGCCAGCTGATTAACTACCTAGCTACCTACCTAACCAGTTGGCTAGGGAGCTTACTTAGATAGGTTACTTAACTTGGTAGGTAACTGGCTAGCCAGTTGACTAAAATAGCTAGCTACTCAGCTAGACAGCTGTCTAACCTGCTCACTTAGCTCGCTGACTTACCTAGCTAGAAAGTTTACTTAACGGGCTGACTTAATGAGCTAGCTACCTAGCTAGCCAGCTGTCTTAACTAGCTGGCTTGACTAGCTATTTACCTAGTTAGCTATCTAGTTAGTCAGCTGATTTAGCTAACTGACTTAACTAGCTGACTTATATAGCTAGCTTCCTAGCTAGCCAGACTGACTTAACTAGCTGAAATAACTGGCTAGCCTGATGGATAGCCTTCTGACATTACTAGCTTTTTAACTAACTAACCAGCTGGATAGTAAACTGAGTTAACGAGCTGAATTAACTAGCTAGCCAGCTGGTTTCCAACTGACTTAACAATCTGAGATAACCAGCTATTCAGCTGGCTAGCCAGCTGATTTAACTAACTGGCTTCCTATCTAGCAAGCTGACTAGCCAACTGACTTACCTAGCTGATTTAAGCTAGAAAGCTGGCTAGCCAGCTCACTTAACTAGCTAGCTACCTACCTTGCCAGCAGGCTAGTCAGCTCACTTATCTAGCTGATTTCAACAGCTAGCCTGCTGGCTAGCAAGCTGACTTATCTAGCTAGCTACCTAGCTAGCCAGCTGGCTAGACAGCTGACTAAACTAGCTGATTTAACTAGCCAGCTTACTTAGCTCGAAGACATCAGTATCTAGCCAGGTAGCTATCTAGCTTACTTAACTAGCTAACTACCTACCTTGACAGTTGGCTAGCCAGATCTCTCATCTAGCTGAATTAACCAGCTAGCCAGTTGGCTAACCAACTGACTTAACTATCTTGCTACCTAGCTAGCCAGTTGGCCAGCCAGCTGATTTAATTAGCTGAATTAACGAGCTAGCTACCTAGCAAGACAGCTGAATTAAATAGTAGGCTAACTAGCTAGATACCTAGCTACCAGCTTATTTAAACAGTTATCTAACTAGCTAGCTACCTCTCTAACAATCTGACTTAGATGAGTAGCTAGCTATCTGACTTAATGAGCTAGCTAACTAGTTAGCTTACCTGTTATCTAACGTGCTATCTAACTGACTTAATTACCCATCTCAACTCTTTAGCTAATGAGCTTCCTAGGTGGCTCAAACAGCTGACAACTCATTAGCTAACTAGTTAGCTAGCTGACTCATCCAGCTGACATAACTCATTAGCTAACTAGCTAACTAGCTTACTCAACCAACTGACTCAACCCATTTGCTAACTAGGTAGCTAGATGACTCAACCAGCTGACTTAACCCGTTAGTTACCTAGCTAACTACCTGACTCAATCTGTTGTCTTAACCTCTTAGCTAACTAGCTAGCTACCTGTCTAAACCAGTTGACTTAATTAGAAAGCTGACTTAACTAGCTGAATTACGTAGGTGACTTAAGTACTTAGGTAGCTGACTCAACTGACCAACTTAACTAGTCAGCTAGTTGACTTAAATACCTGAATTATATAGTTAGCTAACTTTTTAACTAGATGAATAACTAGGTGACTTAACTATTTAGCTAACTAGTTCTGTAGCGGACTTAAGTAGCTGACTTAAATATTTAGCTAACTAGTGAGCTAGCTGACTTAGCTAGCTGACTTAGCTAGCTAGCTGGTTAGCTAGCTAACTTAGCTAACTGACTGAACTAGTTGTCTAACAAGATAGATAGATGACTTAAAGAGTTGGTTATTGAGTTATCTACTTGTTTTAACTAGTTGGTAAAAGTGTTAACTAGCTAACTTAACTAGTTCTTTATCAAATTATCTAGGTACTTAGCATGTTGGTTGACGAGTCAGCAGAATAGTTAGCTGTTTTAACACGTTGGCTGACTACACGACCGACTTTTTAGCTGGCTTAACATGTTGGTCGACTAGTCGACAGACTAGTAAGCTGGGTAAGATAGTTGACTGGCTAGTTGGCCCACTAGTCAGCTCTGTTAACTATTTGAATGGCTCGTGTGCTGACCTAACTATCCAGCCAATTAGTAGGTCGATAATTTAAATGACCTAACTTTTCGGTGACTAGCTAGCTGAGTTAATGTGTCTTCTGACAAGTTGGGCGACTATTCAGCCTATTGATTTGCTCTCTTAACTAGTTGGCCGGCTAGGTGGCTGACCGGTTAGGTGACAACTTGTCTGCTGGCACGTGAGCCTACAGGTGAGCTGATTT
>NW_007257887.1:4587-5381 GCF_000164805.1 Carlito syrichta | reverse complement strand
AATCCCCAGCCAAAAGAAGGGCACTTTATTAAACTTAATGATATCATCAAGATCACCCCCATACCCTATTAAAAAAGAGGGCAAACGACATGAACAGACATCTCTCAAAAGAAGATATACAGATGGCCAACAAACATGAAAAAGTGTTCAATATCACTCATCATCAGGGATATGCAAATTAAAACCACAATGAAATACCACCTCACATCAGTCAGAATGGCCATGATTAAAAACTCAAAAAATAGATGCTGATATGGATGCGGAGAAAAGGGAATACTAACACTGTTGGTGGAAGTGTAAGTTCGTACAACCTCTATGGAACATGATATGAAGCTTCTCAAAGAACTAAAAGTAGATCTACCATGAGATCCCACTATTAGGTATCTACACAATGGGACAGAGGTTGTAACATAACAAAGACACCTATGCGCACGTGTTCACTGCAGCACAATTCACCATTGCAAAGATGTGAAATCGATTGGCATGCCCTTCAACCGTTAAGTGGATAATGAATATGTGGTGTATATATACACCATGGAATACTATACAACCATGAAAAAAAGAATGAAATTGCGTCCTTTGCAGCAGCATGAATGGAGCTGAAGACCATCATCCTAAGTAAACTGACTCAGAAACAGAAAGCCAAACACATGTGGGAGCTAAATAGTCACAAGGATGGAAATAACAGGCACTGCAGACACTAATAAGGGGGAGGGACCTATGTTCAGAGCTACCTGCAGGGTACATGTTCACTATCTGGGAATGGGCTGCCTGAGACCCAGTTCCCACCACTA
>NW_007257887.1:0-3254 GCF_000164805.1 Carlito syrichta | reverse complement strand
TCTGTTCAATTTTTTTTATATAAATAAGAAAAAACTAACAAACTTTCCTTTGATAACAACAGCAGTGACTACCATTAGTTATGTGCTTCACATGCAGGTAGTTCCCAATCCTTTACAACCTGGAACACTCACAGTCAGTCCTTGAGGTTTAACTATGAGAACTCTGAGGCTAGCAAGGCTGGTATCTTTACCAGCAGCCCACACCTAGGAAGGGACAGGCCTGGGGTTTGAGCCCAAATATGACTAACTCCACACCCTGTGCTGTAACCACCTCACTGCACAGTCTTTCTTCTTACTATTAAGAAGAAAGTTTCTGGATACTCATTCGGGTGCTCAGAGATCCCCTGAGCAAAAAAGTAACTGCTCCACCTACAATCACAGCAAATTAGCATTCTGGTTTGTGAACAACCCAGAGAGAACAGAGTACAATAAACTCCTCTAGGAGATGAGTTTACGTTTTCCCCAGAGCACCCACTACAAAGACTAACATTCACTGCTCAGTAAATACACATTTTTAAAAAGTAAATTGTGGTTATGAGTATTGATCCCACACCAATCTGTGTGACTAGAGGAAACAGAGAGTGGACACTCATTGTGTATGTTACAAATTAGTAATCAAGATAACATGCGGTATTTTCCTTCTAATTTCTTGTGGCTCACATTTGCTTTGCGGTCTCTTTATCCGTCATTCACTCTCCCACTTTCTTCCTCTCTTCCTTCCCCCACTCCCTCTCCTCGCATATCTCAGGCCCATCCATGGAACATGGCTTTGTTTCACTGATTACTGTCAGATCCAAAATATATCCAGCTAGGAATGAATCACAGGCAAGAACAGGAACTACTGACCAGTCAGGGCCATGCTATAAATGAGGATGGAAAAAACTTCTGCTGAAGCATCCATGGAGAAGATGGATCCTGAAAGAATCTGAGTTCTGGTAGAAAGAAAGGAAGACAACAGTGCTGGGTGGACAGGCAATCAATAACATCCCTACATCTCCTGTACTTATAACCACAGTGAATGATTACTTCATTCCAGGAGTGGCAGGCTTCAGATGTGTAAAACCATGCCTGAAGGCAGAACTACAATTAACAGGTAGAAGCTATGGAAATAAAGGATTATGACTTGAGAGAAAAAGCTTTCTTATACCTGCAGCTTTCCAAACATGATATAAGCCATATTGAGCAACCCCAGTAATATCTCAGCATGGTGCTCTCCAGTGTGACCTTCCTCACCTGGTGAGAATGACCAGGGCAGACACTCATATTTGAGACCCAGTGTTCCAGGGAAAGCAACTATCTATTAAGGATTACATGGGGCCGGGCATGGTGGCTTGTGCCTGTAATTCCAGTACTTTGGGAGGCAGACACAAGAGGACTGCCTGAGCTCAAGGGTTCAAAACCAACCTGAGCAACATGGCGAGACCTCATCTCTACAATAAATCAAAAAATTAGCTGGGAATGGTGACTCATGCCTGTAGTTCCAGCTACTTGAAAGGCTGAGGCAGAAGGATTGTCTGAGGCTCTGGTAGTCATGAGCATGCTACTGCATTCCAGCCTGGGTGACAGAGTAAGACTCTGACTCAAAAAAAAGGATTACATGGGAGACACACTACCAAAATCTCTTCCCTTGGTAAGAGTCTGTGACTCTAATGTTGGATACCAAGGATGACAGGTGATATCAAGAGCCCAGTGGTTGACACTTGTCACTAGATGAGGACAAGGCATGTGTTAAATTGGATTCCACAGCAGTACTGTAGTTGAAAAATTGTCACAACTATAGCAACAATGTAACATTTCAGAGGCATTCACCAAAGTGTTCTGAATTTTTTTCTACTAGACTCGAAAGAATCTCTATTTGTAATGAATTTTTTTTTTTAGAAATCACAATTAAACCCTCATTGAATAGTTAATTTGATTTATTTAAAACTTCAAAAATAATGAAAACCATAGAGTAAAAGATGGGCAGGCAGCTGCAAAATTTATATAGCTGAAATTTCTTCATATACATATGAATATATATGTATGCATATGGCATCTATCAAGTTGGAAAAAAATCTGAAAAGTCAATATGGTCCAGAAAAACAAAAATCAACTGCTATGATGCCACATTTGATTACATTAGTGGTCATAAACTCCATATTAAAAATTCCTTTGAAGCCAGGGGTTGTATCCATTACTGTATCTTTTTGTCACTCTCTAGGTCATTTAGAGCAGATATCAAGTATTTACTTGCAGCCTACGATTACAAGATTAAGCCCTCTGCCATCATTTTAAAAAACCAGCAACAAATGTTACTTTCTAGTTCCAAATTAATCTTTGGGGAAGTGCCTTTGAGTCCCTGGTATCATAGCAGTTGATTTTTTTTTTCTGGACCATATTGACTTTTCAGATTTTTTTTCATTTGATAGTTGCCATATGCATACATATATATTCATATATATATATGTAGAAATTTCAGCAAGGTAAATTTTGCAGCTGCCTGCCTATCTTTTACTCTATGGTTTTCAGTTGCTCATCCACCTATTTAAAGCAGCCATTGAGTATTTCCCTGTCTCTTCATCTTCTATCTCATAGTGCCTTACTTTGAAAGAGTCTAGGCAAGAAGTTTCCTGTGATGAAAAAAGTTAGCTTCTCACTACAAGGCTCCAATGATTCCCCTCACTGCCACTGTACAATGCAGCATTTAGTATCAGGGCCAAGTACACTGGAAGCTGGCCTGTGGAGCCTTCCCACAGCCTCCTTAGAACCCGTTGTGGTGAGGGGCAGACTGATCCTTCATGACCTTAGCCTGTCCTTTCTCATCTATACATAGATCTATACATATCTATTATGCATCCATTAAAAAAAAAACCCAACTCTGATGGAGCTGGTCAAACCGGCCTCAGAAGGACTGTCCCAGAATGCATTTCCCCAACAATCTAGTGGAATGGGCCTGTCTATCAGATTTTGTTTTCATTTCTTTCTTTGTTTTTGTTTTGCATACAGATAGCTGTATGTATTTGCTCCTTCTTCTGGGGGTGGGATGGGAGGGGGTGGACTGCTCCCTGCAGAATTTCCACAAACATATGCAGATTTGTACTCCTAATAATGTGACTGACTCCCAGCAGGCACTCAAGGATAGGTTTGCTAAACTGGATACTAAACAATAGCGGAAGCTTCATTAAGAAAACATTCTATTTACAACAGTGGGTGCATCAGCCCTCTGGGGCCAGGTCTGCTGACATCTATTTCCACACAAGCATCCTTCTGACCAT
>NW_007257886.1:18555-40110 GCF_000164805.1 Carlito syrichta | reverse complement strand
ACTCGCCCGCCGCGTCCCGCGGGGCGCTTGCTTCCGTTCTGGCCGGCCCGCTGGGCTCTCGCCGGCCGCTCCGGGCGTCGGCGAATAAACGCTTGAGAGGAGAGTTTCCGTTTTGCCTTCATCCGGAACGTGGGCTGCGGGTCTTGCGCTGAAAAGTGACTGGCGTCTTTAAAATTCTCCTCCCTGAGCGCAGTGTGGGAAACTCACTGCCCTGAGTGTGTGTCGTAGGCGAGTTTCTTCGCACGGCGGCATGGCGGCACCGCCCCTGGGTTAAAATGCTCGGGAAACCTGCAAACTGAGAATACTGGTGGTCGGATTTGCCACCGAAAGAAGGGTTGAGGAGAAAGGACTTTTCAAAACGCAATCGCCTAGGTCTTCTCAAGAGAGAAAAGGAATAGAGGGGGATAAAAAGGAATCCGTTGTTCTGTTGACAAATAAGCTCCCATCCCTTTACCATGGTGGGGAGTCATTTTTTCATTCAACAAAAATCTGAGAAAACAGGTACTTAGAAACTCTCTAACCCATATTTCAATTTCTGTAACTCCTGGTTACTACTGAAATATTCCTGAGGTTCCTTTCTACAAAAATTAACCCAAATTAGCACATTTCCCCTTTTACAATAAACACGTTTTCCTGTTCTTTCTCAACAACCTTTCATTCTTAGATTTTTCCGCCTCAGACTTGCACAGGACACTCCAAAGAATTGTTGCAAATGGGACCAAGGCTAGCAGCCTTATGGGTGTTAAAATTCCAGTGGTGGCAATAAAGTTGCCCTCGGGAGACCCACCAATTGTGGCAGATGTAAATAAAATGCACCTCAGCTGAGCCTGGCAGCAAATCACGGCAGGTTGCTTCCATTCCCTCTAGATGGGTCAGGATTATTTTAACATCCTAAGATACTGGTTAAAAAAAATTCTGTGGGTAATACCCCCAGAAGCTCTATTTTAAATATCAAATATCAGTTATCAACATTCTGAGCATGGAGGATAAAATCTCTCATACAAACATCGGTAATAATTTGTCAATGACTTCAATATTCTCTTTGTTTAAACATCTTAATCCACAAAAACATTGATGAAAAATTGTGGTAAAACTGACTTATCAATGGCTAGCCAGGTAGTATGTTATAATAAAAATTGGGATCAAAGTAATCTCAGTTCCAATTCCAGCTCTTGACTGACTAGGAAATTCTTTTAAACTTTCTGAGCATCCGTTTCCTAATCTATAACAACAAAGATAATAAGATAAACTTTTCAGGACACAAAAAGATTAACACTTATATGCCAATATAACTGTGTGTATCATATATATATATAAATATACTTATATATATGGGGGGAAAGGAGATTTCGTATATATACATACAGAGAGAGAGAAAGAGAGAGAGAGGAAAGGACAATCTGGCATGAAAAGTATTTTTAAAAAACAATTGGTCTGGATCTGGTCACAATATAGTGGCTGGTACTGAAATTAATTTTCCCACATGAACAGTTCTAAAAGCTGGATAAAATATTGGACATTAGTCAATGTAAGACTATGATTCTTTAGGGAAAAAAAACATACAAGAAATGAAGCACATTAGATGAGCCCTGTGTTCATTCCAGCTTTCATCCTGAGGGCATTTTCCAAACCACACTGCAGGGAAATGGTGTCCAATCTGAGTCGCAGTCTCACTGCAGGAAAGAGACAGAGCTAGGAGCTCAGAGCTCCAAAGGCAGTTCCAGAAGGGAGAGGCCTAAAAGAAGGAGCTTAAAAATTCTGTGTGGCCGGGCTCGGTGGCTCAGCCTGCAATCCCACACTTTGGGAGGCTGAGGTGAGTGGATGACCGCGGGTTCAGGACCCATCTGGGCAACTTGGTGAGCCCTCATCTCTACAATAAATTAAAAATCAGCCGGTCATGGTAGCGCGCCCGTAGTTCCAGCTACTTGGAAGGCGGAGGCGGAAGGATCACCGGAGCCCAACAGGTGGAGGCTGCGGTGGTCGGGAGTGGCCACTGCCCTCCAGTCTGGGCGACAGAGTGAGAGTCCAACTCAAAAAAAAAAACTCTGTGTGAAAATTCCCTCAGAGCCAACTTTTAAGCTATCTGCATGCAGCACGAGGCTCTGGAAGACCCAGCGAAGAAAGTTAGGGAGCTGAACAGAGATTTCAGAGGCAGCACAGTGCTGGGAGAGACAGAAGAGGCCCCATGCTGTAGAGAATACTTGGTGAATCCCCAGACTTTTTGCAGAGACTCCAAAAAGACCACACCCTAAGCACAAGGACATTCTCATAGCAGTAGGGGTTATGCCCTAGGTCTAAAGACAGAAGATGATCTGCTGGCAAGTTGATTGACTTCCAGATTAAAATGTAATGCTTTTTTAAGAGATATTATCATCCAAAATTTCTATACTCCATATCCACAACAACCAGCAATTAATCAGAAATTACTGCAGAAGCAAAGAAGCATAGAAAATGCAAACAGTAATTTATAGTACAGGTTAGCAAATGTTTGCTGTAAATGGCTAAATAACCAATAATCCTAGCTTTGTAGGCCATATAGTCTGTTATAACTATTGCAACTTCTGTGCCGTTGCATGTGAATGTGGCCATAGGCAACAGGTAAATGAATGTGGCTGTGTTTCAATAAAACCTTATTTATAGATGGACACTGGAATTTGAGCTTCATCTAGTTTTTACTGTCAAGAAATTATTATTCTTTGTATTCCTTTTAGCTATTCAAAAATGTAAAAAACATTCTAGACTTGGAGACTATACAAAAACAGGCAACAATTCATCATAAATGTAGATGCAAAAATCTTCAACAAAATATTAGCCAAACAACTCCAACAACATATGAAAAGAAATATATGCCTCACCCTAGTAGGACTTATGCTAGGAATGCAGGGTTAATTTAACATCTGAAAATCAATTAATGCAATACACCGCATTAATAGAATAAGTAACAAAATCTTTATGTGCATTTGAAAAAATTAAACAGTCAGGCATGATAAAATCTCTCAAAAAACCTCTAAGAGAAGAAAATTTTCTTAATCATAAAGAACATTTACAAAAAACCTACAGTAAAAATTATATTGAATATTTAATAACCTCTAAGGTCAGGAACAAGTCAAGAATATCTGCTCTCACTATGTCTATTCAGTGCTGTACTGGAGGACGTAACCAGTTCCGTCAGTAAGAAAAATGAATCAAAGGCATTCAGAAAGAAAATTAAAAAGTAAGCCTATCTCTTTTCACAGATAACATGATCTTTTATATGGAATATCCCAAGGAATCCACAAAATACACTATTTAGAACTAATAGACAAATGCAGCAAGGTTGCAGGATATAAGATCAGTATACAAATATCAATTGTATTTGTATACACTAGTCATGCACAATCTAAAAGTGAAATTAAGAAATAATTCCATTTATGCTAGCCTCAAAAATAATAAAATATTTAGAAGTAAATTTAACAAAAGTGGTGGCAAACTGTTACACAAAACCCCACAAAATATTGTAAAAAATTAAAAAAGATCTAATGAAATAGAAAGGCATCCCATGTTTATAAATCAGAACACATAATGTTAATAAGATGGATATACTCATTGATCTACAGATTTCACACAATCCCTAGAAAAATCTCACCAGACTTTCTTTGCAGAAACAGACCAATTAATCCTCAAATTTACATGACAATGCAAAGTGTCTTGAATCGTCAAAACAATTTTGAAAAAGAAAAAAGTTAGAGGACTCTCATTTCCCACTTTCAAAACTTAGTATAAAACTACAGTTATCAAAACAGTGAATGTGGCCATAGACAACAGGTAAATGAATGTGGCTGTGTTTCAATAAAACTTTATTTATAGTTATCAAAACAGTGTGGTACTGGCATAAGGATAGACTTATAGAGCAATGAAACAGAATTGAGAGCTCTGAAAAGAATTCTTATGCTTATAATTAACTGAATGTTTGCCAAGATAATTCACACTGTAGGAAAGGATAATCTTTTTGACAGTGGTGCTGGAACAAGTGTGTATCCACATACAAAAAGATGAACTTAGACTTTTACCTCACAGTATACACAAATATTAACTCAAATGAATCATACATTCAAATGTAAGATCTACAGTGATGGAACCTTTAGAATTACACATAGAAAATCTTTGAAGCCGGGCTCAGTGGCTCAACCTGTAATCCCACGCCTTTGGGAGGCTGAGGTGAGTAGATTGCCAGAGCCCGCGGGTTTGAGACTCGCCTGGGCAGCAAGACCTCATCTCTACCCTAAATCAAAAAATCAGCCGGGCGTGGTAGCACATGCCTGTAATTCCAGTCATTTGGAAGGCTGAGGCGGAAGGATCGCCAGAGCCCAGCAGGTCGAGGCTGTGGTGGCCGGGAGCGGCCATGGCACTCCAGTCTGGTTGACAGAGTGAGACTCTGACTCAAAAAAATAAAAAAGAAAATCTTTGAGACCTTGAGTTAGGCAAAGCTTCCTATGATATGACACCAAAAGCATGGTCATAAATAAACAAACATATATATATGAGGGAGGCCCCAAAGAAACTGGAATTTATTAATTTAAAAAATTGCATATTTATTCTTACATGTTCAGACTTCAGGAATCTTCAAAGCAGTCTCCGTCTGATGCAATACATCTATCAAGATGCTTTTTCTACTGCTCAAAGCAGTTTTTGAACTTGTCAATTTAGATGCCTTTTAGTGCTTTGTTTTACCTGTTCCACATCAGCAAATATTTCCCTTTAAGGACTTTCTTCATCTGGGGAAACAAAAAATCGGAACGGGGAGGGTGAGACACAGAGGTCATGCCATTTTTTGGTCAAAAACTGTTGATCATTCAGTGCAGTGTGGGCAGATGTGCTCATAAATCACCCACCATAAAATGGGCAAATGCATTGAAAGAATCTCAAAAAAAAAACTTCACTGAAACCAGACACAGACTCTCACAACAGCCCTAGTCAGCACATGAATGTCAAAGGGTTCCTAGAACACTTACCTAGCAGAGGAAGCCTATACTACAAGGAGTCCACCTACCAAAAGATAATTCTGGTTTTTTTGGAGAAAGAAAGATATATATGTCTATATATATCTATAGAAAGATATCTATATATATATCCAGCATTGATAACAAGACCTGAAATGGTTTCTTATTTAGGCTAACAAATAATTGTCACAGTAAATCTACAAACGGGCTCAAAAATTTGCTAATTATTCTTCCATTCTCTAGAGATATCTATCTTTTCGCCATTGATAAATCTTCAGTTTTCCAACAGATGAATTCAACTACAATTCAACACTTTATTGTCTTTTAAATTGACATAAAATGACAGAATATTGTAAAAACAATGAGTCATCATTTTCTAGCTAACATCTTTTGTCAACAAGGTAGAAACAGATAGGAAGATAGCAAACGTATTTTTTTTTCATTTTATGAATCAGAAGTTAAACATCATTACGTTTATGCATTCAGCTGGATGTGATTGATTTCCCTCTTTCCTTTAAGCTTATACAAGTCAATGGGCTGTTTTAAGTAAATGGTAATAAGTTATTACATATTGGATAGTTTTCGATATTGAATTATAGAACATTAAAAAGGTGAATAGCCTACCATCCATCCAGTAATAATTTATCATGTATTTCTAAACCCTCTTCTCCCCAATAAATACACAAAAATGTTGGTGTTATATTTACCTGGAAACCCAAGGGAGCTCCCAATTTTGTGCCTAACTCCAGTTTCTTATTTTCTGACTCAGACATAAACATTCCACATTCTCAGAACAATCTTTTCAAAGTGAAAGTGTCATCATGCTTAAAACCCTTTCATAATTTCCCATTGCTCTTTGCATGTAGAGCAATATCCTTGACAAAGCTTACAAGGCCATCTTCAGTTCCTCCCTGTCTCCCACCTACTTGGTTTCATCCTCTACCACTTTTGTACTTGTTTTCTTGACTCTGGCCACAATGGCTTTCTGTCAGTTCCTCGAAATTGCTGGGCTCCTTCTAATCTCAGTCTTTGTAATGCTGCCCATGTGCCTCCACCTATTCCAGTCATCCTCAGCTTTGCCTAGGGATTTCTTACCCTTCATTCAGATTTAAGTTTAAACGTCATTTCCTAAAATGAAGCATCCTCTGATCCCCATTCAAAGTAGGTCATAGCCCTCCATTTTAGAGAACTAAGTTCGTTTTCTTCATCACACTTTTGCTACCCCTCCCATTCTAAATTTGTGTGGCTCTCTGACTGAATGCCTTTCCCACTAAGCAGCAAGCTTCATGAGAGCAGGAAAGATGTTTGCGCACACGGTGTGACCAGCCCCTAGTGCCTGGCACATAGTAGTTTCTTAATAAATAGTCATTAGATACCTGAATAAATTGCAGGGGAATCGGCTGTAATTTAAACTCTGCTCTGAACATTCCCCACCTCAAGACTTTCTTATGTTGATTTGTCCGTCCCAAAACATCCCAGCTGCTCCTGAAGACCCCTCAGACAGGGGCTGCTTGTTTCATACTTCCTCACGGGAATAGGTCAGTGTTGCTGCTTCCCATTGCCATAAACTTTTTTTAACACACCATGTAACTGACTCGCCCTGAATTGCTTATCTTCACGGAAATGAGCTGATCTTCTGGTCACTCTGCTTCATTCGATTCTCTTTTGCACTCTACATTGGACTTGCCATTAGCCTACACTATTTCAATGCCCACACAGGTTACTCATCAGCATCCAGGTCCTTTACTTCTGTATCTCCTGGGACTTTTATCTCCAATTTAGCAACTCACTCTCATAGCCAAACCCTGCACCTGATAACCCAGAATTGTTCCTCATCTGAAATGGCCTCCAGCCCTAACAGAGGCTTTAATGTTATCTATTAGTCTTTAATGCTTCCTAACAGATACGTTAAACACTTCTGCCCTAATAGTTTCTGCCCATCCCTCCATTTCACAGAGGCATATGACCGCCACCTCTAGCACCTTCACCACCCACCTCTCCTCTCTACTAAGCAGTTACCTACCTGCTACTTCACAGAGAAACGAGAAGCCATTTCTATTTCCTCTGCAAAGTCTCTCAGCTTCCCACAACCAAACCTACAATTTTCCCCTTTTGTTGCTGCTCATCGTTTTTTTATATATCATGGCCGAAGTGTTTCTCTCTCTTCCTCCGGTCTTTACCTGTACTCTGCATCATATGTGCTGTGCCTTCTCAAGGACCTTGATCAATTACGCTCTCCCCTGCCTCTCCTATACTTTTGACTTTACCCCATCATGTTTTATTTTCCCACTACACAGAATTGTTTTCATTTCCTTGAATGAGGCACACTGGCTTTTCCACATAATGTCCTCTTCACAGAAACTTCTTGGCAACCCTCTTTGCCTACCTGCTCCTTGCCTTTCAAAATAAAGCTCAGGGAACTTCTGGTTTTTTTCTTTCATTTATTGCACATCTTGAGTTTCCCAAATAACCTAAACCCTGTGGACCATCATTTCGATACCTCTCTTAAATTCCTAAATAATTCTTTAATCTCCTCTGTCCGCCAGTTGCTCATATCCATCAGAATCCCTAGGCTCAATCCATTCAACCCTCTGAATGTTCTGCTTTTTACTTCCAGACCACGATGAATGTGGAATGAAACATCCCCCAAGTTACTACACACTCATCAAATGTTGACTCTCCTCACATCCCTCCTGACTGCATTTTCCTTTCTGGTTCTTCATGAAGAAAATTATCGTCAGGCGAAAATGTCCTCAATTTCTGCTCCTCCTACAAATACCTTTCTTTAAGTTCATTTCTTCTTTTCTGCATCCCCTCATCTGCCTCCAAGGCTAATTTCTCATCTAGTGTTTGTATTCCATCTCCACTAGTTTATCTCCTCAACATATAAACATGTTCAAATAACTTTCATCTTCAAAAGCAAAGCAGGCCGGGCTCCGTGGCTCAGCTTGTAATCCCAGCACTTTAGGAGGCCAAGGCGAGTGGATTGCCTGAGCCCGTGGGTTCGAGACCAGCCCGGGCAACTTGGCAAGACCTTGTCTCTACAATAAATCAAAAATTAGCCAGGCATGGTAGTGCATGCCTGTAGTTCCGGCTACTTGGAAGACTGAGGCAGAAGGATTATTGCAGCCCAGCAGGTCTACGCTGGGGTGACTGTGAACATGCCACTCAGCTCCAACCTGGGCAATGGAGTGAGACTTCAACTCAAAAAAATAAATAATTAATAAATAAAATAAAAGCAAAACAAAACTGAAACCTCTCTTGACCTTATGTAGACTTCTAAACACTTGATTCAGTTTTATGTTTTATCTACACTTCCATTCTGCTCCATATACTCTTTAATCTGCTGAAACGCAGTTTCCTCCCCACCAAAATGGCTTTCATTTATGCTTTTTGCATTTTCTAAAGTCACTTGTATTAGTCAGGGTTCTCCAGAGAAAAAAAACCAATAGATTACATATAGCTCTATAAGAGAAGTTTATTACTGGTGATCTAACTTAATTTATAAGTTGGTTCACATGATTATGGGGGTCAAGAAATTCTGTGATCTACCTTCTGCAAGCTGAAGACCCAGGAAAGTGAACAGTGCATTTTAGTCTGAATCTAAAGACCTGAGAACCAGAGGAGCTGATGGTATATCTCTCGGTCTAAGGTCAAAGTCCTGAGAATCAGGACCTCCGATATCCTCACCATTTTGTTTTATTCAAGTACTTAACAGATTGGATGACACTTGCCCACATTGGTGTGGATGGATATCCTTTACTCATTCTACTGATTTAAATATGAATCTTTTCCAGAAACACCCTGACAGACACACTCAGATATAATGTTTGACCAGCTATCTGGGCTTCCCTTAGCCCAGACAAACTGACATGTAAAATTAGCCCTCACACCAGTGGACTGTCTCTGAACATCCTGGAATAGTTGATAGTCTTGACTTTCTCCTGATCGCTCTATTCTTTCTGCTTCTAAGAATTTTTCTCTTGTTTTCTTCTGCTTTCTTGGTTCTCCGTTTTATCTACAGGCTTTCTCCTTCTCTTGTGGTCTCTTAACTGTTGGTTTCATCCAGAGCTTTGACCTTGCTCCTCTACTTTTCTCATTCCGTGCATGCTCCCTAGGTGGTCTCATTCACCTGAATGACTTCAGTTGTCACTTGCTACTTCCAGAGCTCCTAGCTAGTCTATGTACTTAACCCCTGATCCCAACACTTGAGATTCCAAACATGCACCAGAAACCTATGCCCCAGATCTCTCCCACTCACCATTCCTCCTGTTGTAACATTTGGCTCGGTAGACAAGCTTAATCCGCAAGCAGCCACTCAAGCAGAGCTCTGGAAGACGGCTACGCTGTGCCTTCTCACTCACCCTTACAGTCGCGCCATCTCCTGCAAGTTCCTCCTTTCATCCTCATCCCATCACATCACTAAGCCCTGCCCAGGCTCTGGCCGTTTCTAAGTCTGGTCACCTCAGCAGTCTCTGAATTGAGATCCCAGCAAAGTGTCCTGTCAAAAGCACAGACCTCACCTTGGCACTTCCTTTTATTATCCCTTCGATGACTCCGTCAACATTCAGAATAAAGTTCAATCTCCTTGGCTATGTAGAAGGCTCATCCACGTTCTGGCTATTTGCCAGCCCCTCATTTCTCCTATTTCCTAGTGCAAAGTTCCTTTGCTCCGTCAAACAGAATGTTAGGTTTCCCTGCTGTGTTGTGCTATTCAGTGTCTCTGAGCATCCCCGTGTGTTGCTCACGTTGAATACTCTTCTCTCCTTTCCTGAGAGAACAGATGCAGCTGGCGTCTATTTATTGCTTTAAAAAAGAAAAAAAAAAAACCCTCAGGAATCACCTCCAGTAAGTCTTAGTTGACTCCGTAGCCCAATTAGAGACCCTACTCACGCAACTCCAGTCCTCTCGGAGTGCACCAAACACAGCATCCGTTTTCCTGCGAGCTTCTCTGTCGTCCATTAGCATGCTGTCTCATGCAGCTTCCTTCCCAGCAGTTAGTACAGTACATGACATACAGTAAGTTTGTCAACCGACTGACAATGAAGAAATAGACTTAGGAATTTGTTCTGCACATTCTTAAAATCAGATAATGTTTTTTAAAAATGGATGGAACAAAGCCTTGTATACCAGACTTTATTTAAAATTGAAGAGAGAAAGCCAAAAGAAAAGGAAATATATCCTGAACAAATATGTTGTGTAGTCAAGCGAGAAAACACTTTAAGAAAAGGCCAAGGGCTTTCTAGAAAGTATTGTAGTTCACTTTCTGTTTAAACAGAAATTGTTCCTATAAACGCTGGCTGCCTTGCATATTTTTTATTTTTCTAGGCATAAGTAAATGACTCATTCACATAAGGAGGCTTATTGAAATTTTATTGTATTCAGATGTTCTTTGTGTATATCTTATTGTCTGACCTTGATAACAAAGAGCTGTGCAATATTATATTTGTAATGCAGCTAACCAGACAAAGTGTAAAGGAGAGCTGAGCAATTACTTGCTGAAGGAAATCAGTATGGACAAGTTTCATAATTCAAGCCAAAATAACTTACTGTTAAAAAAGAAATTATTGTACTTTAGCCTGCATTGTTTGAATAAAATAAATCCTTACTTTAAAAACTTTTGGGTGGCAGAGGTTAAAGTGATTCCAAAAATTCATTTTGTTTTAGCTTTGAAATGTTTTGCAGTTTTTTCATATTTAACATCCTTATTCATTTCCTTTTGGCAAATACTAAATGTAACTCGCTTTCCTGAGCATTTATCAGTCCAGTGCAGACAGAGGCCGTCTGCAAATGTAATGAATATGAGAGGAAGAGAGAGGAGATGGTTAAAAATTGACTTGTGTAATTAAATTTGAATTAAAACCTGGGTATGTCCTTTGGCAAATATTTCTTAAACATGTACTATGTACCAGGCACGGTAATTGATTCTCAGGTATAAAAATAATGGACAGCGTCTCCCTCTCTCTTCCTCCCTCTCTCACCCTGTGATCTTTGCCCACCCTAGCTCCCCTTCACCTTTTGCCATGAGTTGAGGCAGCCTGAGGGCCTCACCAGATGCAGGTGCTCGATCATGAGCATTCTGGCCATCAGAATTGTGAGTCAAATGAACCTTTTTGTTGTATAAATTATCCAGCCTCTTGCATTCCTTTATTACAACACAAAGCAGACTAGAAAAGTCTCATATGAGCGAAATCATAGTCTTTTTGTGACTGACTTATTTTACCTAGAGTAACGTCCTCAGGTTCATCAATGTCATAGTATGTGTCAGGGTTTCCTTTTTTTTTTGAGTTGGAGTCTCCCTCGGTTGCCCAGACTGGAGTGCAGTGGCCGCTCCCAGCCACCGCAGCCTTGACCTGCTGGGCTCCGGCGATCCTTCCGCCTCAGCCTTCCGAGTAACTGGAATTACAGGCATGCGCCACCACGCCCAGCTGATTTTGGGGTTTCCTTTTTTAAGGCTGGATGATATTCCACTGAATATAGATACCACATTTTCTTTATCCACTCATCTGCTGGCGGACATTGAGGTTGCTTCCACTTCTTACTTGTTGTGGGTAAGGCTGCTATAACACCTGTGTGCACATTGCTCCTGATAGGTGACGTTTTTGGCCCTCCAGCCCTTCCACCCTCCCCCTTCTGGGTTCCAGGGTCCTTTACCACCCTGGGGGCCTTTGCAGATCCTCAGTTCAGCTCCCACTTCTACGTGAGAGAACACACAGTGTGGCTTTCTGTCCCGGAGCTGGTTCATGTTGCGTAATGCCTCCAATGCCATCCAAGTTGCTGCAGAAGACATTGTTTCATTCTTTTTGATAACTGAATGGAATTCTGTCCTGTATGTATATGGCATTTTCATTATCCACTGATCAGCTGATGGGCATTTAGGCTGATTCTGCATCTTTGCCATTGTGAATTGTGCTGCGATGAACATGTGGGTGCAGGGTTTTTTAAATATAATGGTGGGTACACATAAAGTCCAGACTTAGTCACCACTATACAGTGCAACCATGTAACCAGAAACTATTTGCACCACCCTAAAGCTATTGAAATAAAGAAAGAAATGTGTGCAAATGTCTCCTCAACATCCGGCCGTTAACTTCTTTTGAATATATACCCAGAGCGGAACTGCTGGTCTATATGGCAATTCTAACTTTTTGCTTTATAAAGTTGATCTAGAATAGAGATTACTAACAGAGTCTATGCTCTGTACTCTATTGATAAAACAAGTAAGACATATCTTAGGAAAAAGTCTCTCTGCTTTCAAATAATTCTCAATTTAGTGAGTGAAAAACATCTATAGACAACCAACTAAATCGTCATATAATAAGTACTACACTGGAAGAATTAAGTTATATGTAGTGAGGATAAAAAGGTGGTGTGATTCACTTTGGGGAAGAGGTTGCAGGGAAAGCTTCTTAAGATATTTGATCTGGCCTTGATGACTGTAGAATTTCACCTGGTGGGATCAGGAGCAGAAGGACACTCTTGTCAAAAGTAACCAAATCCACAAAGGCCTGATGGAGAACAAGTGCCCAGTGTGTTTGCAAGAGTTGCGCTCAGGGAATGTGTTGGAAGTACATGGGCTGGAGCTGATACAAGTTTATTTAAGAACTACATTTTCTGGAGTTCAACCATCTTAAAAATAAATTAATAAATGTTGCTATATCTGTGTATCAATTATACTACTATTTACTTAATCTTGTCTTGATGACTCTCTGAAATGCCTACTTTAGGATCATGTTGAGCAACAACATCCATGAAATTACACACTTGAGATGCTAATCACACTTTTCTAAGACTCATTAAAATAAAAACAAGTGATACAATTGTGTGAATTCTTGGCCCTGCACCACCGCGTCGCCTCTCCTGCCGCTGGGAACCCATGCTCCACACTTCAGGAAATGCTGCTTTGTGTTAACAAGGAACCCAGAAAGAAACATCCTTCACAAACAATTGCTTTAAGTTTTCCAAATATACGAGGAAGTGCAGAAAATGATGTGACTGTGAAAATGTTTCAGTAAAGCAATTTTGAGATTTCTGCTAGAAGTAAGGTGGTTGAAAAATGCTAGGAAGCAAAGAATGACAGAAAGTCAGTAGAATGGGATGAGAGGAGGAAGGACGCATGTGATCGCACAGAGGAAAAGGCTCTTCTGGAAAATAAGAGTTCCGCAGAAAGAGCAGACTGGCAAGTAGCTTGGAATTGATTCTTTTTTTCCGGCTAGACACTAGTGTCACACTGCTCATTATATTCTGTTTGAACTTAAGTTGACTGAAATTAAATAAACTTCAATTCCTCAGGCTCACTAGCCACATTCCAAGAGCTCAGCAGCCATACATGGCCAGTGATTACTGTATTAGATAGAGCACATGTAAGTCATGATCGGTATCCATTACTGCAGTGTGTTAAATAATTGGATCAATCCCAATCTCCCTTATGGTGCTGCTCAGCTTCTTGAGAATGAAGCTTCTTCAGAAGGAAAATGACGCAAAGGGGAAAAGGTGTGCCTCTCGGCTAAGGTTCCAGCTACTGAAATCTGGGCTCCTAGAACTCCAGGCGTCTGTTGAGTACGATGTCCAAGGCTCAGGCTACCTCTCCAGAAGTCAGATTATCTTAGCTTTTATTATGCCTTAAGAATTTTTCCCAGACAAATATTTCCAAACTATGTGTCCAATGGAGGGCTAATGTCCAGAACCTACAAGGAACTTAGATGAATCAACAGGAAAAAATAAAAAATAGAAAGTAGGCAAATGATACAAACAGATACTTCTCAAAAGACAACCTACAAGCAGTCAACAAACTTGGAAAAATGTTCAACTTCACTAAGCATCAGATGAATGTGAATCAAAACCACAGTGAGATATCATCTTACACCAGTCAGATTGGCTATTAATAAGTCAAAAATCAAGAGATCAAAAACCAACAGCTGGCAAGGTTGCGAAGAAAAGGAAATGTTCATATACTGTTGGTAGAAATGTAAGCTAGTTCTGTCCCTGTGAAAAGTATTTTGGTGATTTCTCAAATATCTAAAAATAGACATCATTTGGTCCAGCAATCACACTACTGGGTATATACCCAAAGAAACATAAACTGTTCTACCAAAAAGACACCTACCCTTACATGTTTATTGCAGCACTATTCACAATAGCAAAAACATGGAAGCAACCTAGTTGTCAATCAACAGTGGATTAGTTTTTAAAAATGTGGTACATGTACACCATGGAATACCATGCAGTCATAAAAAAGAATTAAATCATGTCTTTAGCAGCTGGAGGCCATTATTCTAAGTGAATTAACAGAGAAACAGAAAACCAAATACCACATGTTCTCACTTATAAATGGAAACTAAAAAATGAAATAAACGGAAGCTAAACACGGGGTACGCATGGATATAAGCATAAGAACAACAGACAGTAAGTACTCTGAAGGGGAGGAGCAGGGGGAAGAGATAAAAATAGAAAAACCATCCCTGGGTGCCATGCTCACCACTTGGATGAGGGGCTTAACAGAAGACCAAACTCACCATCACATAGCATACCCATGCACCAAAACTCATGCATATGTACCCTTGAATCTAAAATGAAATAAAATAATTTCTTCCATACATATACATATTCTTATTTTTCCATTTCAGCTTCCAGAATGTAATTTTATATAGTAGTAGATGTTGTTTCTATTTATTGTGATCATGTAATAACTTTTTCTGAGCCTGAACTTTTCTGTCCGTAAAAGGGAAATTATACCTGCAACAAAGACTAAATTAAATGATATGGCACACATAAAGGGATTACTACAAACATAGAAAATGCCAAAAAATACATGTAGAAATCCTTCTCCATGTACACACATGGTTTTCTAATATCTTATAAAGGTGAGATCCCATATTCCAATCTGTGCCTGCCACTTGACATGTGACAGCCTCAGTCTTTTTTTTCCTTATGCTAAATTCCTTGATTATACTTATTTTATTTATTTATTTATTTATTTGAGTTGGAGTCTCACTCTGTCACCCAGATTGGAGTGCAGTGGCCGGGAGCCTCGACCTGCTGGGCTCCGGTGATCCTTCCGCCTCAGCCTTCCAAGTAGGTGGAACTACAGGCACACACTACCATGCCTGGCTAATTTTTTTTGATTTACTGTAGAGATGAGGTCTCACCAAGTTGCCCAGGTGGGTCTGGAACCCGTGGGCTCAGGCAATACACTCACCTCAGCCTCCCAAGGCGCAGGATTACAGGCTGAGCCACTGATCTCGGCTATTTTTTTTAATTTTAAAATTGTGGGGTACAATTAAGGGTTAGGCATACAATATTCATTGTGCAGGTACCCTTGTTGATGAGGTGTGCCGCCCTTTCCCCAGGCAGATATCAACTACCATTAATCCCACCTCCCTGTCCCCCCCCATAGTTTCCCACCACTGTCAATCCTTTTCTTACAGTATTATGGTAGTTGTTCAAAGTCCACTTATGAGTGAGAACATGTGATACGCAGATCTTTGTTTCTGTGAAAGATCACTCAGTATTATAAACTCTAATTCCATCCAGGTTGCTGCGAAATTCATGATTTTGTTCTTCTTTATGACTGCGTAATATTCCATTATGTATATGTACCACAATTTTTTAGCCCAGGCTTCTATTGATGGTTCCATGAATCTTGCTATTGTGGACAATGCTGCAATAAACATACGTGCGCAGGTATCTTATTTTAACATTACTGTAAAGCTACAATAATCAAAACAGCCTGGTATTGGTACAAGAACAGGCATATAGACCAAAGGAATAGAATTGAGATTCCAGAAGCAAAACCTCAATTTCTCAACCAACTCATCTTCGACAAAGCCTCCACCACCTACCACTGGGGAGAGGAAAACCTATTCAGCAAATGGTGCTGGGAAAACTGGCTGACCATATGCAGAAGATTCAAACAGGACCCCAATCTATCCCCATACACAAAAGTTAACTCTAAATGGATCAGAGACCTAAATGTAAAACCTCAGACCATAAGAACCTTAGAAAATGCAGGAGACACCCTTATGGAAGTTGGAACTGGCAACCAATTCCTGAGCAAAACCCAAAATGCACAGGCCATAAGAGGTAAGATAGACAAGTGGGACCTCATTAAATTGACAAGCTTCTGCAAAGCCAAAGAAACCATAAAGAGCGCAGGGAGACAACCCAAAGACTGGAAAAAAATATTTGCCAACTCCATGTCTGACAAAGGCCTAACATCAAGGATCTACAAGGAACTCAAATATGCCAAAAAGAAAAAAACAAACAGCCCCATTACAAAGTGGGCAAAAGATATGAATAAACGCTTCTCAAAAGAAGTCGAACGTACAGTCAACAGATACATGAAAAAATGTTCAGCCTCACTAGTCATTAAGGAGATGCAAATTAAAACCACCCTGAGATGCCACCTAATTCCAGTCAGAATGACCATCATCAATAACTCAAAAAACAACAGATGCTGGAGAGGATGTGGCGAAAAGGGAACACCTCTACACTGTTGGTGGGAGTGTCAACTCGTGCAGCCTCTGTGGAAATCAGGGTGGCGCTTCCTAAAAGTTCTAAAAATTGACCTTCCGTGTGGCCATGCAATCCCCCTACTGGGAATATACCTGGAAGAACTCCAATCACTCTATTAAAAAAACAACAGCCTCGGTCTTAACAGTATCAATCAAGCAACAGGCATGAATTTTCCTGGAAGGAACCCAGCGTCCGTAAGTGGTCTACAGACGTCTCACAAGATGTAAAGCGTAACTGCCACATTCAAGGAATTCAAATCTAAGTGAAAAGAGAAATCTCTCAAGGGCAGTGACTGGTGCGAATAAGCCAGCCGTGACTGCCACCAGCACGGCTCCCGCCCAACACTGAATGCCGCGCCAAGGCCGCCGCCATCTTGGACACCGTGAGTCATCAGGGAAGGAGGAGCCTCCCGGCAGCGGGAGTAACTGGCAACTCGCCACTCGCCACTCGGGGTTGCTGCTCGTCGTCCTCATTTCCGGGAAGACTCGGAATGGGGGCCGGCAGACCCGAGTTTAGATGCTGGCGATGGGGACGGCTCACAGCTCACGGCTTTGTCCCCACATTAGAGAATCAAATACGGAGTGTATGCATGATAGTACTAGTCTGATTGTTGCTTGCACTGATGTGCCATTTTTAGATAAAGACCCCTTAAAAACTCATTTAAAACGTGATAGGTAGGAAGGCAAAGAGATAATAAAAGGGTTACAGCAAAATAATAGATGAAAACTCTCCAAGTCTAGCAAGAGATTTAGACATCCAGACACAGGAAGCTCTGAGATCCCCAAACAGATCCAAGAGGGTTTCTCCATGGCACATTATAGTCCTCTTATCGAAAGTCAAAGTCAAAGAGAGAATTCTAAAAACTGTAAGACAAAAGTGTCTAGTCACCTATCAGGAAGCCTCATCAGATTAATAGCATATTCCTCAGCAGAAAACTTACAGGCCAAGAGAGAATGAGATGATACATTCAGAGCACTGAAAGAATAAACTATCAGCCAAGGAGTCCATATCCAGTAAAATTATTCTTCATAAGTGAAGGAAAAATAAAGTTTTTCCCAGACAAGTAAAAGCTGAGGGAATTCATCACCACTAGACTAGCCCTACAAGAAATTCTTTAAAAAGGTGGAAGTAAAGGATTATATTAACCATCATGAAAATAAATGAAAAGTATAAAACTCACTGGTATGGCAAATACAAATGAGGAAGAAAAAACCACTTAAATGGCACCACGATGGAAAACCCCTAAGCCACAATGACAAATAGGAGAAAAAGAAACAATACACATAACAACTAGAAAACAATCAACTGTATGACAGGAGCAAAACCTCACATATCAATAATAACTTTAAATGCAAATGAATTGAATTCTTCTCAGGCAGTATGGATACAAGACATGATCTAACTATATGCTGTCCACAAGAAATGCACTTTGCCTGTAAAAACACATATAGACTGAAGGTAAAGGAATGGAAGAAGTACACCACGCAAACAGAAACCAAAAGTGAACAGAAGAAGCTACACATGTATCAGATTTAAAAAGACTTTAAGTCAAAAATAGTCTTAAAAAAAGACAAAGAAAGTCATTATTCAGTGATAAAGGGATCAATTCAACAAGAGGAAATAGCAATTTTAAATATACGTGCACCAATAGTAGAGACCCCAGATGCATTGAACATGTATTACTAGACCTAAAGAAAGAGATCGACAGGAATGCCATAAGAACGGAGGACTTCAACACCCCTCATAGCTTCAGACAGATTATCAAAACAAAAATCAACAGAGAAACACTGAACTTTAATTGGACCTTAAACGACATGGACCTAATAAACATTTACAGACCATATTGCCCAACAAATGCAGATTATACATTCTTCATGTCAGCACGTGAAACATTCACCAGGATGGATCATACTGTAGGCCACAAAACAAATCTCAATAACATTTTTAAAAAATGAAGTCATACCAAATATCTTCTCAGACCATAACAGAATAATACCAGAAATCAGTAACAAGAGGACCTCTGGAACCATACAAATATACAGAAATTAAAGAACATACTTCTTGTGATCATTGGGTCAATGAAGACAGAAAGGTGGAAATAACACAATTCCTTGAAAGAAATAAAATTGGAACCACAACATACCAAAACCTGTGGGATAAAGCAAAAAGAGTACTAAGAGGGATGTTTACACCAATAAACACCTACATCAAAAAATAGAAAGATTTCAAATAAACAATCTAACAATGCGCCTAAAGGAACTAGAAAACCAACAATAAGCCAAGTCCAAAATCTTCAGAAGGAAAGATATAATAAAGATCAGAGGAGAATAAAATGAAATTGAGACTAAGGCTGGACTTGGCAGCTCAGCCTGTAATCCCAGCACTTTGGGAGGCCAAGGGAAGTGGATTGCCTGAGCCCACAGGTTCGAGAGCCTGGGCAACTTGGTGAGACCTTGTCTCTACAATTAACCAAAAATTAGGGCCGAACTTGGTGACTCAGCCTGTAATCCCAGCACTTTAGGAGCCCAAGGCGAGTAGATTGCCTGAGCCTGCAGGTTCGAGACCAGTTCAGGCAACTTGGCAAGACCTTGTCTGTACAATAAATTAAGAAATAGCCGGGCGTGGGAGCACGTGCCTGTATAGTTCTGGCTCCTTGGAAGGCTAAGGTGGAAGAATCGCCGGAGCCCAGCAGGTCAGGGTGACGCTGGGGTGTCCGTGAGCGTGCCACTGCCCTTCAGCCTGGGTGACAGAATGAGACTCCGACTCAAAAAAAAAAATTGAGACTAAAAGAATAAATACAAAAGATCAGTGAAAGAAAAATTTAGTTCTTCAAAAGATAAACAAAACTGACACACTGCAAGCTAGACTAAGAAGAGAGAAGATCCAAATAAACACAATAAAAATGAAAAAGGAGACATTACAATCGATACCACAGTAATATAAAAGATCACACACAAATACATGATGAGCCCTAATCGTACCACTGTACTCCAACCTGGGTGACAGAGTGAGGCTACAGCTAAAAAAAACAAAAAAACAGCAAAAGTCAAACAAACAAAATTAACATACAAAAATCAGCAGCATTTTTATACACCAATAATGAAATAGTCAAAAATAAATCAAGAAAGCAATCCCATTTACAGTAACTACCACAAGAAAACTAGAAGTAAATTTAATCAAAGAAGTAAAATACGTTTACAAGAAAAACTACAAAACACTAATGAAAGAAATCGACAAAGCAGATGGAAAAACATGTCATGCTAATGGATTGGAAAAATCAATATCATTAAAATAACCTTTCTGCCCAAAGCACTCTCCAGATCAATATACCGTTATTATTTTTTACAGAAATAGAGAAAACAATTCTAAAACTGGTATGGACAAAAAAGATACCTGTGCACACTTGTTTATTGCAGCACTATTCACACTAGCAAAAATATGGAATCAACCATGCTGCCCATTGAAAGTAGACTGGATAAAAAAAGTGGTACGTATATATGAGGGAATATTAGGCAGCCATAAAGAAGGACAAAATTATGGACTTGACAGCAACTTTGATGGAATTAGAGTCTATCACAGAAACAAAGAACTGAGTATCACATGTGGTACTCATAAGGTGGACCCTGAACATTTATCATAATACTACATGAAAGAGATTGGCAGTAGCGGATCACTTCCAGGGGATGGAGGGACACATAACATTAATAGGGGTACCTGATCCCAAATCAGGTGAAGTGAGGACCAACGAGAGGCCCAAATTTCACCTGTACTTATACTTATGTAGTGTACCTATGTACCTAATCCTGAATTGTACCCCGCATCTTTTAATAAATAAGTAATAAATTAAATGAAACAAACAAAAGCCAGACTAGCCAAAGCAATCCTGAACAAAAACAAAAACAAAAACAAAAGCAAATAAACCACAAAAGCTGGAGGTGTCCTATTATCTTACTTCAAAATATATTACAAGGTTATCATGTCCAAAACAACATAGTATTGGGGTGAGAGGAGCTGCTGTGTCTTTTGTTTTTGTTTTTGAGTGGGAGTCTCACTCTGTCGCCCAGACTGGAATGCAGTGGCACGCTCCTGGCCACCACAGCCTCGACCTACTGGGCTCCAGCAATCCTTCTGCTACAGCCTTCCAAGTAGCCGGAACTAAAGGTGCACCTACCATGCCCGGCTAATTTTTTATTTATTGTAGAGATGAGGTCTCACCAAGTTGCCTGGGTGGGTCTCGAACCTGCGGACTCAGACAATCCACTCACCTCAGCCTCCCAAAGTGCTGGGATTACAGGCTGAGCCGCTGAGCCTGGCTGTTGTTTTTGGTTTTGTTTTTGTTTTTTGCTGCTGTGTTATAGAAGGTGGTCAGAAAAGTACTTTTAGAAGCTATGTCATTTAAGACCTGAAGAAAACAAGGAAACTAGCTATGCAAACCAAGAAGGAGGGAATCCAAGCAGAGAGAACAAGTACAGACAGCTTGAAATGGAAGCAAGAGAGAAAATAGGCCAACATGGCTGGAGAGGATGGCATTAGCAGAGGACAGGGAAGGGGATCATTCAGGGCTTGTGGTTATGATGACTTCAAATTTTAATCTAAATGCCACAGGTGGTCTTTGGAGAGTTTCAGCAACATGATTAAATTCATAATTTGAAAAAAGCAAGCCGGGCTCGGTGGCTCAGCCTGTAATCCCGTGCCTTTAGGAGGCTGAGGTGAGTGGATTGCTGACCCCGCGGGTTCGAGACCCACCTGGGCAACTTGGCGAGACCTCATCTCTACAATAAGTCAAAAATTAGCTGGGCGTGGTAGCGTGCGCCTGTAGTTTCAGTAACTTGGAAAGCTGAGGCGGAAGGATCACCGGAGCCGAGCAGGTCGAGGCTGTGGTGGCCGGGAGCGGCCACTGCACTCCAGTCTGGGCGACAGAGTGAGACTCCAACTCAAAAAAAAAAAAAAAAAAGAAAAAAGCAATACTGTTTACTGCTTAGAGAAACACTGTGTGTGTGTGTGTGTGTGTGTGTGTGTGTGTGTGTGTGTGTGTGTGCACAAATGTGTGTATGTGTGTGTG
>NW_007257886.1:1635-18358 GCF_000164805.1 Carlito syrichta | reverse complement strand
GGAGCCCAGCAGGTCGAGGCTGCAGTGGCCAGGAGTGGCCACTGCACTCCAGTCTGGCAGACAGAGTGACACTCCAACTCAGAAAAAAAAAAAAAAAGAACAGATTAGCAAGGCTGTGAATTTTAGTGCTTTCATTTCCTTGAATTATGGAAAAAGTGATATTTAGTGTGTAAAGTTTTAACCGTTTTCCTATTTACAATGCCATTCCCTTTGGTTATGCCAAAATTTGGGAGAATCCAATGAAGACATAACAGTGGAATGTGAAAAGTACAGAGACGTGGTAGAATTGGTTCTCATGTTGGTTCCCATGGAGAAACAGCAACATTGCCTATGTTCTTTGAAAGGGATCATGTCCAGGAGTGTCAGAAAGTGACTAAAAGCCAAGTGACTCATGACTGATGGGAGAGCCAGCAGCAAAAGGGGCTGCATATGAAAGAGAGGAACAATTGTCAGATGGGAACTCAAGGAGGTCTTCAGACAGCACTCTTTCTTTTTCAACACACCCTAGATCCAGGGTTTCTCACTGGGGCACTTTTGGTGTTTGGATGGGATCATTCTTCCTGTTATAAGGTTGTCCCACACACTGCAGAGTGTTTAGCATTCCTGCTACTGTGCACTCATCACTCATGACTGGGCATCAGTTGACTCCAGAGAGCTCACTCCCATGGCAACATCTACTTCACAAGAGGCTTCTATAAAATATACTTTCTTCTTTGTGGTGTTTCACTAGTATCAAAAGAGTATAATGATCTTATTGATGAGTCAGGCCTCTCCCATGCTCCATTGCTGAACTGTCAAGACTACCTGGAAAACAAAGATAAGCCAAAGACAAATCATCTGACTGCAGTAGGAGTACAACCTCCGTGATGGCAGTCAAATGTGGAGGAAGCCAATGTTCCTAGAGAAAGGCCAGGCAGATCTCGTTCAAGGAGGGCAGTTGAAATTGCTGACGCTTTTTCATCTTTAAAATATTGAGGTGCTTTAAGAAGGACAAGTGAAATAGTTTCAGTTGTTTTTTTTTTTTTCCCCAAGGACAAAATGTCTACTAGTTGGCAAGATAATGAAGTATAACCAGGTGTTGGCTCCACTGTCCAATGACAATTTTGGCAATGTTCTTGGGTGTTCAGCGGAGTTGGTTGGTGTAAACATTCTCAGTGAAATGGGGTGAAGAGGAAGAAAAGAAAATGAAAAGCGGCTTCCTTTTTCTCTGTTACTTGGGTGTTTTATCTTATTTCATAACTCTCCCACTCTCTTGCTGTCTCTCCCTCTCTCTCTCTCTCTCTCTCTCTCTCTCTCTCTCTCTCCCCTCCCTCTCTCTCTCTTTTTCTATCCACCAGCAACGGAAAATTCTACTTTTAGAACTTCCAGAAAGACATAAGTAAAAGAGATAGGTAGACCCTTGATGCCACATAACCATCACTCTATTCGTATTTTTCCTTCAGAAATAGTAACAAATCACTAAGAGAAAAATGGTCCCACTGACCCCTTGAAAGAACTGTTTATTCCATGAAGCACAGTTGGGAATTATAAGGTAAATCAATGGGTCAGCGGGTGACCTCTTAGAAAAAACACATGAACGAAGGAGACTCAAAAACAGGAAAAGGCAAAGAGTAAAGCAGCGGTAAAAATGCCTTGTTCCTTTGCTTAAAGAATGCTACAGTTTGCACCTTCAGTGTCTCATCAAAGCAGGCGTGTGTGTGGAGATGTGCACTTTGACTCCTGTGCCACCAGGCTGCTGCTGCTGCATCACCTCACGTACTCACGTGGAGCCGTTTAAGGGAGAAATAGCAGGGCAAGCAATCTGCTCACAGTAGTGGCCACTGTGAATATGACAGCCATTTTCTGACAAACTGCCATAAAAGTTCCTGAAAGCAGGAAAGAGGATCAAAATAGGAAACGGCGTACCTTTAGAACAGAGGATCTGTCCTTTCCACTAAAGACGTAAGCACAAAGAGCTCATCAATTCCTGCACTCACGAAAGCAGCAATAAAGGCTCTCTCTATTCAACTTTAGGCCATGGCCCTAAGTAGCCTTGGTTTTAGAGTAAGAAAAGGGAATGATCTGAAGCACTGGGATACTCTGATGATCCAGAGATGTAACTGAGGACATTAATTCATCAAATGCTCACTCAATTCTTGACTTTCAGATTGTTTGTCAGTGGCATTGAATAAGTAAGCATCTTTGAAACAACTAACATAAATTAATTCTTCATTTCATTTACAGATGTTTCTCTTTTCATAGAAAATATTTTTTAAAAAGCTTATAGTCAGTGACAGCCAGGAAGCTTGAATTTAAGATTCCTTTCTCTCATAATTACTTAAGTTTTTCCTAGAATGAGAACAGCCATGTCATGCCCAATAGCAACTTCCATTAACATTTGCCAGACTATAAAGATGACACAATTTTTAAAATTTTATAAATATGACATTCAGTGGACCCTTTTATCTCTAGGTCACTTTAATGGATAGTTATAACAAATAACCATAAATCAAACTTCTCTTGTTTGTGGATTAAGGTGGCCAATGAGAGAGAGCTAGGGTGTGTTTTTCCTGCAGAGTAGACTGAGATAGAGTTTCCTTGCCACACCTGGAGCCACAGGACCAGCAGCATGCCCCACACTCATCAAAGAAGTGATACTAGTCACATAGTACCAAGAAGAGAAAAATCAATCAACCTCGGCTGACACTGGCCAGACTCTCACCTGGATCTCCAACAGACCATTGCAGACTCTGGACACAGTGGAGAAGTTTAGTAAAGGGAATTCAGAAATTCTGTACTCCTGCCATGAACTGAGAAGGCCTCCTGAGCTTTGTGGAACTCCAGAGTCTAATGGGAATCGGCCTTACCCACAGCTGCGCTCTACCAAAACCCATCTGGAGTGGTGCAGGAAGAAGGATCCCTGAGAAGCTCCAGCTGCCACACTCTAGGAACTCAACCCTGGCTGCGGCTGCTTTCTAGCTGGCCTAGGAGGGGAAAGGCCTCCACAGCAAACTCCATGGCAGCCAACAGGTCCTGGCTGGAGCACGCTGCTATGAGAACACCCGGGGTCATGAGGTCCTACACTTTGACATTTGAAAAGTGGACTGAGGCTAAGGCAGGAAGCCAGGTAGGACTCTTTGCCATAGCAACCTTTTACTCCCCGAGTAATCTCTTTTGTATCCACCCTGTACAACAACTATATTTCAGGACCTGCCTCCCAATCCTCACTGGGGTATCCAAGAGTGCACACATGTGAAGTGCCTCAGTTCCTTTCCTCCAGTAATCCCCTTGAATGCTCAAAACAGACATAGAACTTGGATAATCCCCAGAGCCCCATCCTCCATCTAGGCTGGCTGGGCATTCCCTTGGATCACCACAGGCCAGGCAGAACACCCACAGCCACACTTGCAGCTGACTCTGTCCTGCACATGACACATCCTGGCCAGAGGTCAACAGTACAGCCCATCACATCTAACCTAATACCTCAACTTTGGAAAAGGTCTGATCCCAGACCCCAGCTAACACCATGATCCAAGGAATTCTGACCAGTAAGGATGCTGTGAGACTGTGCAGGTGTCCAGCTCAAGACCACCACAGCAGGCAACTGAGAAACTCACCACACCAAGACTATAGATAACCAAGAGAACACTACAGTGCATATGTCAGCCCCTTGCCAACCTAAAATCAGAAGAAATAGTCTATCCAAATGAGAAGGAACCAGAAAAATAATTCTAACAACATGAAGACACAGAGTTTTCCAACACCCCCAGAAGACCACACTAACTTCTCAGTAATAGACCTTAATCAAAATGAAATATTTGAAATTCCAGAGATAGGATTCAAAAGGATGATCATAAAATTACTCAATGAGATTCAGGAGAAAGGTGAAAACCAACAAAAAGAAATTTTAAAAATGATTTGGGACATGTGTAACAAAATCTCCAAAGACACACACACACACACACACACACACGCGCACACACACACACACGCGCGCGCGCGCGCGCGCACGCAGCTTAAATTCTAGAAAACAAAAGAGTTATTTAAGGAAGTACAAAATGCAGCGGAAAGTTTTAAGAGTAGATTAGAATAAGCAGAAGAAAGAGATCTTAGAACTCGAAGACAAGACTTTTGTATTGACCCAATCAGATAACAATAAAGAAAAAGAAATCAAGAGAAGGGAAAAAAGTCTCCAAGAAATGTCCAAACCTAAGAATCATAGGTATTTCTGAGCAAAATGAGAAAGAAACAGGTTTGGAAAACCTATTTAAGGGAACGATGGAGGAAAATGTCCTTGGCCTTACCAGAGATTTAAACATCCAGAGATAAGGAACCCAGAAGATTCACTGCAAGAAGATCATCCCCAAAGCATATAACCATCCAGTTATGCAGAGTTAATGTGAAGGAAAGAATTTTAAGAGCAGCATGACAAAAACATCAAATAACTTACAAAGGTAAACCTATCAGACTAACAGCAGACTTCTCAGGAAAAAAAAAAAACTTAGAAGGGATTGGGACCTCATCTTCAACTTCATCAAACAGAATAACTGTCAGCCAATGATTTTGTAGCCTGAAAAATTAAGTTTCATAAATGAAGGGGAAATGAAGTTTTTCTGAGAAAAGCAAATGTTGAAGAAATTTGTCACTAGACCCACTCTATAAGAACTCAAAGAATACTGAACTCATGAATACTGAAACAGAACTACAAAAACTCATGAATACTGAAACAGAAGGTTAAAACACACCAGTAGAAAAATGTTAGAAATTATAAAGCTCGTAGGACTTATGAAACACCAAGCAATAGATAGATAGATAGATAGGGCAACCAAATAGCCACCAGTATGATGAATGGAATAGTACCTTTTTATATATCATTACTACTTATGAACATAAATGGTCTCCATGTCCCACCAAAAAGATATATCCTGCCAGAATGGATTTTTTAAAAGCCCAAATATCTGCTGCCTTCTAGAGACCCACTTAACACACAAAGACTCCTATAGACTCAAGGTAAAGAAGTAGGAAAAAATATTCCATGGAAATGGAAACCAAAAATGAGCAGGAGTAGCCATTCTCATATCAGATAAAACAGACCTTAAATTAACAACAGTAATAAAAGACAAAGATGATTATTACATAAAGATAAAGGGATCAATTCAATAAGAACACAAAACAATTTTAAATTATGCACCTAACATCAGAATCCCCAGATTTATAAAACAAATTCTACTAGACCTAAAACAAGAGAGACAGAGAGCAATACAATAACAGCGGGTGACTTCAACACTCCATTGACAGCAATAGACAGATCATCAAGGCAAAATGTCAATAAAGAAACGTTAGAGTTAAAATGCACCCTAGAGCAAATGGAACTACATTCTACCCCAAAAATACAGGATATATATTTTTCTCATCAGTACATGGAATACATGGTCTGTAAGTCATACTATACAATAGGCCACAAATAAAGTATCAACAAATATTGAAAAGTAAAAATAAGCCAGGCTTGGTGGCTCAGCCTGTAATCCCGTGCCTTTGGGAGGCTGAGGTGAGTGGATTGCCTGAGCCCGTGGGTTCGAGACCCACCTGGGCAACTTGGTGAGAGCTCATCTCTACAATAAATCAAAAATTAGCTGGGGGTGGTAGCGCACGACTGTAGTTCCAGCTACTTGGAAGGCTGAGGCGAAAGGATCACCGGAGCCCAGCAGGTCGAGGCTGCGGTGGCCAAGAGTGGCCACTGCACTCCAGTCTGGGTGACAGAGTGAGACTCCAACTCAAACAAAAAAAAAAAAGAAACGCAAAAATAATATCAAGCACCTTCTCAGACCACAGTGAAATAAAATTAGAAGTTAACTCCAAGAAGAACTCACAAAACCAAACAAAAACATGGAAGTTAAACAATCTGCTCCTGAAAGATCCTTGGGTTAACAATGAAATCAATATGGAAATTTAAAAAGTGGGAAACTGCTGGTGGGGGTGGCAGGGGACACGTCATCAACAAGGGTGCCTGCATAATTAATATTTGTATACCTGACCTTGAGTTGTACCCTACATATTTTAAAAAAATTTTTTTTAATTCCTTGGCACAAAAGATAACAATGAAACAAGTTATTAAAACCTCTCAGGCACAACCAAAGCTGTGCTAAGAGGAAAATTTATAAGGCTTAAGGACTACGTTAATAAGACTGAAAGATTACATATCGACAACCTAACATCACAGCTCAGGGAACTAGAAAAGCACAAACTAATCAAACCCAAAGCTAGCAGAAGAAAAGAAATAAGAAAGATCAAAGCAGAACTAAATGAAATTGAAATTAAAAAAAAAATACAAAGAAATAATGAAACAAAAACTAGTTATTTGAAAAGATAAAATCAATAGATTAAGAAAATAAGAGAGAAGATTCAAATTAGCTTAATCAGAAATGAAAATGAAGACATTACAACTGATACCACAGAAATTCAAAAGATAATTTGAGATGATTATGAAGACCTCTATGCAAACAAACTAAACAATCCAGAGGAAATGGATAAACTATTGGAAACATATAACTCCCTGATCTTGAATCAGGAAGAAATAGAAACCCTGAACAGACCAATAACTTGTACCGAGATTAAATGGTAATTAGAAGTCACCCGATAAAAAAGTCCAGGACCTGATAGACTGAATTCACAGCTGAATTCACAGCTGAATTCTACCAGACCTTACAAGAAGAACTGGTACCAATTTTACTGAAGCTGTTCCACAAGATTGAAGAGGAGGGAATCCTCCCTAACTCATTCTATAAGACCAATATTGTTCTGACACCAAAGCCAGGAAAAGACACAACAAGAAAAGGAAAATCACAGACCAATATCTCATAAACATAGACACAAAAATCCTCAGCAAAATATTAGCAAACCAAATTCAATAGCACATAAAAAAAATACACCACTACCAAGCGTGTTTTATCCCAGGGATGCAAGGGTGGTTCAACACACAGAAGTCAATAAATGTGATCTGCTACATAAACAGAATTCAAAAGCAAAAGTCATGTGATCATTTCAATAGATGCAGAAAAAGCATTTGATCAGCATCCTTTCATGATAAAAACCCTCAGCAAAATAGGCATAGAGGGAATATTCCTCAAAATAATTAAAGATATATGACACACACAGCCAATTCATCCTGAATGGAAAAAAGTTGAAGGCATTCCCCTTCAAAACTGGCAGAAGGCAAGGTTGCCCATTTTCACCACTCCTATACAACATTGTACTGGAAGACTTAGCCAGGCAAGAAAAAGAAATAAAGGGTATCCAAATTGGAAAGGAAAAACATCAAAACATTGGCATAGCTCTGTACGCCAATGATATGATCTTATGCCTAGAGAACCCTAAAGACTCCTCCAAAAGAATTCTGGACTTGATAAATGAATTCAGTAAAGTTTCAGGACACAAAACCAACACACACAAATCAGTAGCACTGCTGTACACCAATAGCAACCAAGCTGAGACTCAAATTAAGAACTCAATTTCATTTACAAGAGCAGCCAAAAAGCTAAAATACCTAAGAATATAGTTAACCAAGGAGGTGAAAGATCTCGACAAGGAGAACTACAAAACAAAAGAAATTATAGAGGGCACCAAAAAGTGGAGAAATATCCCATGCTCAAAGATTAGAAGAATCAATATTGTTAAAATGATATTGCCCAAAGTAATTTATGGATTCATGTTATCCCTATCAAACTACCAATGCCATTTTTCACAGAATTATAAATAACCCTAAAATTCATATGGAACCAAAAAAGAACTAGACTAGCCAAAGCAGTTCTAAGCAAAAAGAACAAAGCTGGAGGCATCACATTACCTGACTTCAAATTATACTACAAGGCTGTAGTAACCAAAACAGCATGGTACTGATACAATAGCAGACACATGGACCAATGGAACAGAATAGAGAATCCAGAAATAAACCCAAATACCTACAACCAAATGATCTTTGGCAAAGCAGACAAAAAATACACTGGGGAAAGAACACCCTATTCAACAAATGGTGCTGGGAAAATTGGATGGCTACATGCAGAAAAATGAAACTTGCTCCCTCTCTCTCCCCATATACAAAAATTAACTCAGGATGGATTAAAGACTTAAATATCAGTCCTGAAACCATAAAAATCCTAGACAAAAACTTAGGAAAAACTCATCTAGATATCAGCCTGGATATAGAATTTATGACTAAAACCCTGAAAGCAAATGCAACAAAAACAAAAATAAACAAGTGAGATTTAATTAAATTGAAAAATTTCTGCAAGGCAGAAGCAAGAATCAACAGAGCCAATAGGCAGCCTACAGAATAGGAGAAGATATCCCCAAACTATCCATCTTACAAAGGGCTAATATTCACACTCTACAAACAAATCAGCAAGAAGAAGGCAAATAACCCCCCTAAAAAGTGAGCAAATGACATGAACAGACATCTCTCAAAATAAGATATACAAATGGCCAATAAATATGAAAAACTGCACAACATTACAACATTTATCATCAAGGAAATGCAAATTTAATGAGGTACCACCTTACATCAATCAAAATGGCCATTATTAAAAAAACCTAAAAACAATAGATGCTGGTGCAGATGCGAGAAAAGAGAACACTTGTACACTCTTGGTGGGAGTGTAAATTAGTACAACCTCTATGAAACTTGGTATGGAGATTACTCAAAGAAGTAAAGGTAGCTCCACCATTTGTTCCAGCAATCCCACTACTAGCTTTATACCCAAAGTAACAGAGGTCGTTATATAAAATGATACTTGCACCCACACGTTCATCGCAACACAATTCACAATTACAAAAATGTGCAATCAACCCAAATGCCCATCAGTCAATCAGTGGATAATGAAAATGTATATATACAGTATGGAATACTGTTCAGCTATCAAAAAGAATAAAATAATATATTTTACAGCAACTGGGATAGAATGGGAGAAAATCATCCTAAGTGAACTATCACAGGAACAGAAAACCAAGCATCACTTCTAAGGGAAACTGAGCTAAGGATCTGTAAAGACATAAAGAATGATATAATGGACACTGAAGACTCAGAGGGTGGGGCGGGGGGGAAGAGAGACAGAAAAAGTCGTCTGCCAGGTACAATGTGCACAGGTGGAGGTGGGGGGTATACTTAAAGCCCAGACTTCTTTGTTTCTGTACAATGTAGCCATGTAACCAAAAACTATTTGCACCTTCTAAAACTATCGAAATTTTAAAAAATTAAATCTCTTGGTTATATATCGCATTTTGGTTCCTAGAATAAGTCAATAAAAATATAGTTTTAATGACTATATTTTAATAAATACTTTTAAAAGGCTTAAATATTTTCCAAAAATCACACAGGTGTGCTCTTAAAATATTTACTTTTGAGAAGTCACAACAGAAGACACCAAAGATTCATTACACATTATATGTATTATAAAATGTTAGAGAATTTGGGCTTAAAAGATAGCTCTTGTGGTTTACTCAAGCATAACTGCCATTCACATTTTAGTGAGCGTTAGATATCATCAATGTGAATGTCAGATTTATGGAAGAAAATCTAGTTCAATGATTCTTACATCCCAGTGGTGGATTATTTGGAATGTGTTTTTGATAGGGCCCTTTCTTTTGTTTTAAAACAATATGAGTAATGAAGTGTCAGTCATGTTTTATAGCTAATATCCATCTGGCATCAGTAAAAAATGTATTTAAAGGGGAAGGGGGGGCGATGTTGTTTGCTTGTTTTGCTTTTACTTGTTTCTCAGCAAAGACTGTAATCAAACTTACAATGCTTAACTTATGTATTTCATACAATTCATTCTATCAATAAAGTGCTTAATTTCAAGAGCAATTGGCCAGATAAAAATTTTCTCAATAGTTGTTAATGTTAAATGTAATAACTAACCACAAGTGAGTAACTGACTGTTGACAAAGACTATGCAATGAGAAAGAAAAGACTAAGCCCAACAAGACTGAGGGCATCTTAATGACACTCTTCTTTCAACTCTCGAGCTATAAGCCAACACTGACTCCCATTTTGACATGCCCCAGATCCGTCTTCTCCTTAGTAAGAGAAAGTCATGAAAGACAAGAACAGAATGAGAAATTGTCGCAGACCAGCAGAGATGAAAAAAGCACGCACCGTAGTATCCCAGCAGAGGCAAACTCCTTGCTGCCCTACGCAGGTGACTTCATCATTCGAAACTCAACATATTTTCACAGAACATAATTCCATCTGCATGGACTAGAGTCAAAATAAAAGTGCTGTCGCCATAGCCAAACGTCTCGAGCTACCTGGCACTGTCTGTCTTGGGGTCACTTTCTTCTCTCTGCACCTGAGTGACTCTCAAAAAGGAACTAAACCAACATAATGTCATCCTACTTAAGAGGACTAAGCAGAGACAAACAATCTATCAAGGTTTGCAACATCAAAGAAAAGTGTATTAAACAGGGTTTTGGATTGCAAAGTGATTCTGTGCTGGGTAAAAGATTCACAGAGAAGAAATCCTGGGGTCATAGAGGATCTCAACTTCATTGGAAAAGGAGTGAACACAGGCTGATTGAGGGACAGCTAGGGAAAAGAAGGAAGCTAGCAAAAGAAAAATGATGTTAATACCTGATTTAATTCTGGTGACTTTTTTTCTCACTTTTTATGTCCTTGTCCTTAAATTTCACCATCCTGAACTTTTTCATTTAAAACCCCAAAAGTTTAAAGCAATCTCTAGTTCATCAGCCATATCACTTATCCCAGTCTAAAATTACCTGTTTCTTTTAAAATTACATATTCTTTTTACTTTAATTAATAATAAATAATTGTGTGGCTCATAGTAAGCCAGACTCATTTTTTAGTTTTTTAATACATATTACATAAAATTTACCATTTTAACCATTTTTCCCAGCTACTTAATGTTTGCATCTGCCTCTCTTCTGTCATATAAGTTCAGGAAGGGCACCGTCTGTCTTGTTTACCTCAGAATTCCCCGTACTCAGAAAAGTAACTAGCACATAACAAGTGGTATATAAATCTTTCCTGGGTGAATTATTGAATTATTTAGAACTACTGTGTTTTTTCAGAGGAGCAATAAGTGATTTTTCTAGACAAATGGCATGGGTTAACTGTTTTAAGTTGACAAATAGCCAAGATAATGCAAGTAATTCAAGTTCAAAATAAATTAGCCAGAAAAGTATTTAATCCTCTGTGTTAGTTTTAGTCCTGAGGCTCTGATCTCAATGTCTGTTCCTCTTATCATCACCAAAGGAAGAATTTTAATTATTTTATCAATTTTCCCTATTTAAAACTTGGTAAAACTTCAATATTTTACCATGTATATATACATCTTTGAAACTACACTTCTTGTTTCCTTTTTCAACTAAACAAAGATGGTAACTATTCATTGCTTTACAGCAATAAGACATATTAATATTTTTTCCTTTCTATATAGAGCTATGAGAATAAACTTTAAGAACCAAATCTGTGTGTATTTTTTATTTTTATTTTTATTTTTTTGAGTTGGAGTCTCACTCTGTCACCCAGACTGGAGTGCAGTGGCCACTCCCAGCCACCGCAGCCTCGACCCGCTGGGCTCCGGCGATCCTTCCGCCTCCACCTTCCGAGTAGCCGGAATTACAGGCACGCGCTACCACGCCCGGCTGATTTTTTGATTTCTTGTAGAGATGAGGTCTCGCCAAGTTGCCCAGGCGGGTCTCGAACCCGCGGGCTCAGGTAGTCCACTCACCTCAGCCTCCCAAAGGCGCGGGATTACAGGCTGAGCCACCTAGCCCGGCTTGTATATATTTTTTAATTCCTGGTGTCAGGTACTATTAAAAAGCCTGCAATTCTGCTTGGATCTTAAATTTTATTTTTAAAATGTGTAATGTCCCCGCGGTTTGGGAGGCCGAGGTGAGCGGATTGCCTGAGCCTGTGGGTTCGAGACCCGCCCGGGCAACTTGGCGAGGCCTCATCTCTACAATAAATCAAAAATCAGTCGGCGTGGTAGCGCGTGCCTGTAACTCCGGCTGCTCGGAAGGCGCAGGCGGAAGGATCGCGGAGCCCAGCGGGCCGAGGCTGCGGGGGCCGGGGGCGGCCGCTGCCCTCCAGTCTGGGCGATGGAGCGAGACGCCAACTCAAAATAAATAAATAAATAAATAAATAAATAAATAAATAAATTCTGTAATGCCTACAAGGGACACATGTTTGCCTTAAAAAATAATCCACACGATTTTCATGGGATATTTGAGGAACTTGAATATCCCCAAACGAAAGAGATTCAGGATCTAGCCGGCCAGTTACTTTCCCCGATGAATATAAGAAAGATGCTTATAAGTAGGTTTAGGTAGTAAGTTTACAAGTTTGTTAGCTTTGTGAAGTACATGCTTGGGACTTTTCCCCATGCTCAGAACTTTTTAATTGCAAAGATGAACTTGCTCTAAACTTTTAAGCATGAAAAGAGGGACTGGTCACGTATTAGTGCTGTGAGAGTCATTGCCCAGATATTGCATTATCGTGGTTGTTTTCCAGCATGGTAAGATGGGGAACTACTTCTTTGTGTCCAGGCGACAATATCATGTAAACTCCTCAGACTCTTCAGCAGAGTAGTATGTGTCTAAACCCCAGAGGCTCTGAGGTGGTCAGGTACTTGATTCAACCCACTCGCCCTCCTCTGAAGCCTTGCAGGTGCCACAGCACCACACGCCCCTCCTGCCCCCAAGCTCGGCCGTTCTCCCTGCTCTCTGGAACCGGCCAAGACGCTTCGCACCCATGAAAGAAGAAAGCAGGTACCCGCAAGGCCAGGGGCTCGGCGTTTCTTGAAATAGCCTCCAGATGCCTACTAATGCACCTTGCACAGAGTGACCGTACACTGTCGTCCCAACCAGGACACAGGGGAGAGGGTACAAAATAAATAAATGAATAGCAGGCAGGGTGGCAGAAGCAGGGGAAAGCAGTCCTGCCCAAACAAGCCAGGGCGCACGGTGTGTGGTTCCCTGAGCACCGACGCGATGCCCTCAGAGAAAGATGTGCCCGAAGTGCGTCTGCGTCTGGCACTTGCCACTGCTCCTGGGCCCGTGGAGGTGCTGTTTGTGTTCATCCTGTCCCGCACACCTTAGTTTTCGCCTTAGTTAAGAAAGTTTTCTGCCTGGCGTAGCAAAGTGTGGTGCTCAGTCACGGCCCAAGAGACTGTTGTTACTTTTTTTCTGGTGAAGCTGCCTGGTCCGTGTTCAATTTCGTTTGCTAGAACAACTTGTAAATATAACACCCTCTGCAGGCGTCAAGCCTTTCCGTTTCTGTTTTCCGAAACTCATCCGTTTCTAGAAATGTATTCATAACCACCAGCATCTTAGTCTATTTTTTAGCAGCCACTTGCCCGAGTATTCGTGAGGAGGATGTGATGAAAGGTGGCTCCTTCTGAGCTCTCAGTCGCACAGGACTGGGGACTGCTGACACTGGGACAAGATGGTCTGCGTCTTTGCTGAGCCTTCGTGCCACCTTACAAGAGAAGCATCTCCTTCCTAAATATTTGTGTGTTCAGAAGCTTTTCCTGGACAGCGTTTGCAGTTAAAAGTAAACACAACAGCAGGATTCTGGGGTTACACTACTACTCCGCAGTTTAATGATGATGCACATCCTTAAACATGGGCTGCAGAGTTATGAAAATCTACTCAGCCAGAATTTGCATCTCCGTTTTAACGTTTTTGTCGTGTCACCACACTATGTCAGTTTTCTCTCCTGTAAAATGAGACTTGAAACATACTGTTATTCTTTAATGTTCATAAAACAGGGCACTGAGACAATCATTTGCGGGGAAATTCTGACCAAGGAAACACATTCAACTTTCAACTACCATAAACATAGAAGTGCAGATGAAACCAAATTTTATTTCTTTTACTTCCTGGAAATTCCTGAAGATTTTCCCACGTCTTCAGCTCTTCTTTCACCTTGGATCATCCTCAGATCACCTGCGGCAAATAAAAAGTGGGGCAAAAGTTTAGTGACACATCCCACAGCTTTACATTTTTTAGCTCAATATTGTTTACTGGCTTTGAAATTTCCTTCAGTGTGGAACAAAGAGCATATACATCCAGCTGGCAAAGAGTTCTGAGCCCAAGGCATTGTCAGCATCACAGGGAGAAATAGCCATAACCAAATTTCATAGGCAGCTCAGCTCACATTTACTGAATGCAAATTATAGGCCCACTACTCTGCAAAGTGCTTTACGTATATTATCTCTTATTCTAGTCTCAGATCTTATGGATGAAGCATCATTGATATCTCTATTTTAATCAGGAAGAAATTGAGGTTTAGAAAAGTTAAGCAAGTTGCTCAGGACACACTGCTAGAAAGGGGTGTGGCTAGCACTAGACTGAGAGGCAGTTTGACACTGTCGTTGTGGGGATCACCTTCTGTACGCTTGTGTGTTGCCCACTAGACTAGACGTCACCTATAGGAACGAATGCAGAGTAATGTCTCCGGAAGAAAGGACTGAGAAGAGACTTTAAGTAATAATTCTTGTCAGAAAGAAAAATGACCTACGTAGTATAAGCTTTGGAAAAATAGGACTTAGTTTGGCTTTAGGATATGGTGCCTGCCGGGTGTACCAACAATCAACAATTGCCAGAAAAATAACAAATAAGTCTTAGGAAAATGAAAGTTTGTATGATTTTAGACTATGAAGAGGAAGATGACCCTACACGTTTTTTAAAGGTTGTACTAAGAAACTGTGTGAAAAGGTTTTCATTTTTTCATGTATTAAATCAGCAAATATTTACTCTGTATCTGCTATGTGCTGAAGATACAGGGTGAAAAAAAGAAGTCCCTGTCCTAATAGAAGTTAAATTCTAGAGAAGGATACACACAAGTAAGGAAATAAAGATACAATTTCAACTAGTAGTTGTCAAGAACTATGAAAGGTTTCCAATTTTACCTACCTGCAAGCTAACAAGTTACTTTCCCACTGTTTCATGGACGCTGGCAGAAGACGCAAAATTGTATACCCAGGTAGGAGAGGAGAGTCAGTCTTCCATCAAAGGGGCTTTCTCACGATTTTCTCAGGAAGAGCTATTTTAGCACACAATACTCAAAGAAGTCAAGGAATTGTTACAGACATCCTTAGGGCTTTCCATGCCAGCATATTCCCTGAAAAGTCTGTGCCTAATTCCCATTGCAAAATGAGATTTTAATCATATTGTTAATCTCTAATTTTCATAAAGCAGAGCACTAAGAAAATCATTTGGGGAGAAATTCTGACCAAGGAAACATATGCAAATTTCAACTACCATAAACAGAGAAGTGCAGATAAAAACCAAATTTTATTTCTTTTACTTCCTGGAGTTTCCTAAAGATTTGCCCACATCATCCGCTCTTCCAAGTAAATTGGTTCAGTTTATTTTTCAGAGTCCAAATCCCTTTGAGAAATGGATAGGAACTCTGGATCATCTCCCACAGAAAATTGCACAAGCGTGTGTACTCAAAATATTTTATGCAATTTTAGAGAATTCACAGAACATCTTGAATGCCATGTATTGGGCTTTTGATTAAGAAACTCTGGCCAGACTCAACAACCTAATTTGAAGGTGAGGGAATTAGACAAAGAGGAGTCAAGCAATCCAAAACAGCACAGGCAACGTATCTGAGAAGAACATACAGGAAACCTTAGTCCAAGGGAGTAGTTTTACAAAGAGGCTCTTTAGCCGGGCTCGGCGACTCAGCCTGTAATCCCGCGCCTGCGGGTTCGAGACCCGCCTAGGCAACTTGGTGAGACCTCATCTCTACAATAAATAAAAAATTAGCTGGGCATGGTAGCGAGTGCCTGTAATTCTGGCTTCTCGGAAGACTGAGGTGGAAGGAGGCCCGCAGGTCGAGGCTGCGGGGGCCGGTAGCGGCCACTGCACTCCAGTCTGGGCAACAGGGTGAGACTCCATCTCAAAAAAACTCCAAAAAACAAAAAACAAAACCAAAGAGGCTCCTTTCCTCTTTCCCTTCTCAGCACCTTCCACATTTAGTCTATGCCACAAGTAGGATGAGAATCTGGATCTCCTGGTTTTCTATTAAATAACAGTTATTTTAAAAATAAAGATCATTTATTTAACTTACTCAAACATACCAAACGTCTATGTTTGTAACCACATCTTTATTTTATTTTATTTTTATTTTAAAGATGTGGGGTACATTTCAGGATTAGATATACAAGTGGTCATCATACAGGTAACCACATCATTAATTCATTTGTCTTTCTTTCCTTCTTTTTTTTAAACTTCATTGACTTCTTGAAGATGAACATTTAGTTTTCTCTTTTTAAAAATGTTAGATTCAGGAGTACATGTGTTGGTTGGTTACATGGGTATATTGCATGTGATGAGGTTTGGTCTTCTTCTGAACTTGTCAGTCCAATAATAAACATGGCACCCAACAAGGTGGCTTTCAGTGCTTGACCTCCTCTCCCTCCCCACTTTTGGAGTCCTGGGTGTCTACTGTTCTTATCTTTGTAGTGGCCGAAAGTTCAATCCAAGAGACCACCAAGAGCCAATTCCGATGAAAGTTCAAGAGGGTCTTTATTTATAAGCTCGAGCCTGGACCTCTGTCGACAACCGACACAGCGGAGTACATTCAGAGGCCCCGACTTCCCTAAGCAGATGCCTTTTATGCTATTACACAAAGGGAGGAGGAGTTTGGGGGGGCTTTCCAGTTGTGTTACCATTTAATTGGGTAGTAACCTCTGGTGGTCAGTTAATCGTGGAGGAT